>NW_023396819.1:0-111965 GCF_011125445.2 Fundulus heteroclitus
AAGGAAAAATTACTCTTATGGTCAGCTCTTTTAGGCAGTCGCTAACAGTTTTCTCATCTATTAAGCTTCTAGATTTGATGTTTTGCTTACTTTACACATATTTCGCTGAAAGACTCCACTGTAAAAATATTAAAGACTTTATTAATTTTTTTTTTAACTGTTACTTGCTTAAGAGTTTGGGGTCAATAGATTATGTGGCGTTTACGTCAGAGAATTGTGAATTATTTTTAGCCCTCATACTGGATGTTAGTTCACTTTTCTTTTTGAAAATATCCTCTCTAGAACGAGCAACATAATCTCGGACAATCGACTGTATAAATAACCAATACAAAGCAAAACTTTTATTCCAAAATTATAATCCAGAGGTTCTGAATAAATCACTGGCTTTAAAAGCAAATTGGGAATCTGGCTAGTCTGCCATGATTTGTGAACTGAATACATTACAAAAATTAACAGCTTTATAACTCACAACAGAACAAAACCTTCCTCGGGTAGTTTCTCTTTTTTTGGTACAAAAATATAACTGCATGTCTCCTGACTATGTTTATTGATGACTTTGATCTCAGAAAGGGTGTTCATGTCAGAAAAGGGGAAAAAAACAAAACAAAATTGACAGCAGATGAAAATATATTACTTTGGAGCACACAGTGCCATTCATACGCCAAGTCTGACATGTTTGATTTTGATAGGTTTGATAAAATTGTATGAGATGGTTTTGTTGTGAGAAACCTGTTGAAAAAAAAATCTTAAGATACTGTATAAGATTTAAACAGCGTCGTGTCTGAAGATATTTTTGTCATGCTTATAATAAATAAATCAACTAGAGCTGGAAGTACTGTTTCCTCATTATTATTATTTTTAAACATACTGACACTATTTCTGATATTTTATAATAAAATAATTAATTTTACTGTTTATTTCAAGTAAGCAAGAGTGCTTCAGAAAAATAAATAAAAAAAAAACAAACAGAAAGGGGAAAACATGTAGTGTACCAAAAGCTGTTGACCCGATAAGTCAATTAGACACAAAGGTACCTTTAACAGATGTATCAATATTCTGAATTCAATGGATCGGGAATGGACAGGAGCACACACACACACACACACGCACACACACACGCACACACACACACACACACGCACACACACACACACACACACACACACACACACACACACACACACACACACAGGAACTGCTGTAGAAGGGAGACACAGGTTAGTGGCCAAGCCCAACTCAGTGGGATAGAATGAGAACTGATCAAAAGCCACTAACCTTCTCAATGACCGGCAGGTGGCGCTGGTCCTGACAAGTAGATCAATGGGCTCCACAGAGATGATCTGGATCAGCGAAGGACTGATCCACTTTATGTCGTTAGAATAGGGGACACAGGCAGTTGGGGAATCAATGTCCAGGCTAGGTTCATGCACAGGTAGTCAGGGGGAAAGGCTGAGGTTCCAAATAGGACACAGGCAGAAGGAAAATTCAGAATCCAGGTGAGAGAATCAGTAACAGGTAACACACACACCCCGAGCAAAGGTATCCAGACAGGGGGCAGAGGCAGACAGGGAATCCAGGTCTGGCTAGAGTTGGTAACATTAGTCAGTGGAATCAGGTAAGGGCACAGGTAGGCAGGCTAGGTCAAGAGACGGATCAGGGTTTCGGTGTCCACAAACAGAAGCCAACTGGGGAGTCTGGCCAGACAAACAGGCAGAAATCCACAGACTGTCCACAACAGGCAGGCAAACAAGGACTGATGGATGGTCTATTCACACAAAGGTTTTCAAGGATCTGGTGCTTAACCACATGGGAGAGCCAGATATATATAGTGCTCCTCCCAGGTGCAACAGCTCCAAGTAATTAGAGCTGTCGCAGGTGTAAACACTCAGTCTTGATGGCAGGTGAGCTGCAGGGAGCAGAGAGTGATGTCACTGTCACTGCAGACAGGATCAGACTAGCAGGATCATTCCAAAAAGGAGCTTTTTTCCTTAAAACAGAAGATTTTAGCATGAACCTTTCCCAGCTTGAGCTGAAAGTTTATAATCCCAAGGGTTATATGATCGGCCTGGAAATGTAGTTGTTTGGCAAGACTTTGACATCTTTATAGCACTGTTATTTCAGGATTGTTTTCATCAACAAATTCAGCTGCCGCCAAACCAGCATGCAGAGGTGATAAAACATCTGGAGGTAAAAACCTATCCACGTATCCTTCATAGCCTCTTTATTTTCTCCTGGCTCTCTCTGTCCAAATTTTTGTTTGTGATTTCCTTAAAGGAGCATTGGCCAACTTTAAAGACTAAATATTATTTTCCGTCATTCCCATACGTGCCCTTACAATTGCCCAGATGTAAATTGAGTTTTCCTCTATCTACCGCAGTTGCCTCTATAGATTAGTCAGGTCACAAGAGAGTTATTCAGGTCGAACGCTCTCGTTCACCTGGCTACTTTGTTTAGTCTCTGCCGCCATTGATGCATTAGCAAGAGAAACCAGGCTAACTTCAATATTTATAGGTTTGTTACCTCAGAAGACATTGCTTCCTGAAACAAAAGACATGTACAGTTGGAGCGGCAGATGCTTTTCCTCTTCTCACATGCACGTGGACAACGCTGGTGTCATTTCAACTTGTCGCCAGACGGGGCAAACGTCTGCAAAACCTCTGGAATTAACCCTCTGCTCCTTTAAGCGTCTCAGTTTTTCCTTTTTCTAAACAGGTAAGGATGCATCCACACATGCATCCACAGAAAATATACCTTTAACAAAAAACACAGCATAGTAGGAGGCTCTTTGTCCAAAATAGTTTCAGAGTTCTGGGTACGCGAAGGTCTGTATGCTTCTGGGGCCCAAATGTTCAATTTCTTGATGTGTTCCATACTATGATGAGGTCTTCTTCAATACTAAAAGCTAAAATGTTTATGTCTAATAAGTTATTTTATTATTATTTCTGTTCTACAAATGGCCTTAATGTGGGAGACATTGGGCAGAAAAGGGTGCAACGGGGGAAGGGAAGACATACACGGGATAGCTTGTGAGCTAAGGGCTTGTGCAAACAACAACTTTTTTTGGTTTAAACAGAAAAGCTTTGGTGCTTTTCATGTACACCACAACAGTACATAGAAATTTTACCATTTTTCTAAAAATGCAAAAATTTGAAAACAAAATGGAAGGATTAAAAACATCCTAGCTCTCTGTTGTCAGTTATGCAGGGAAAACACCATCTGCCTGCATGGGTAAATCCTGGCATGTGCGTAGTATGACTGCAATCAGAAGAAATCAATACGCACTCGCACAACATAACGGATGCCAGCGAGTTTAAACACCAGTGTGGTAGTTTTAAAATTCAAAGTCACCTTAAGCAACAGCTGAACCTCTTTCTATGTCCATATAAACATTTAAGTCTCTGGCATTGTGGCATAAATAGACTTGTTCAGTGCTACCTAGCCTTGCTCCTCTGCGCCCACTGCCATGCATATTTTAGGTGTGCCCATGCTACCACAGAACTAATTTAAATGAACGGACAATTAAAAAAGTGTCTGCAGCACTTAATGACATAAGGAGAATGGAACCAATTAAATCAGGTGTTCTGGAGCAGGGACATAATAAACATGTGCTGTAGTGGGTCCTGAGGACCGAAGGTGGGGAACAGTAGTCTTTATTGGAGTCCAAACAGAACAGTAGTTACTAAACATTGTGTTGTGATATATATATATAAAAGAGTGACCAAATTAATTATTAAAAATACCACATTAAAATCAGTGTTTGTTTGGTCCCCGCTGATCTACTACCATATGCAATTTGGTTGCTAAAAGGTACATCTATATAAAACAAAAAAGTCTTTGTTCTTAGCTTGCAGAGAAACATTATTTCTATTTTGCCATTAGAATCATGTTATTTTTAGGTGGCACAACAAATATCAAGTAGGAAAACCTTTATGTTTTGTCATTTCATTGTAGTACTTTTCCCACACATGCAATGATTTACTGCTATTCATTTTGCCAATGTGAGCAAATGGCATCACCTTCAAAATCTACTTTTATTAATATAGGTGAGAGCACATAATGGGTGTAAAAGCACCATTACCTTATTTTCTGTCACAAATGTAAGTCTGTCTAGAACAGAAAGAAAAGGAATATTGCTGAAACCAAGAAAGATAAAAAATAAACTAATGTAGCATTTGCAGACCCTTATCTTTTTATGCCTTTTACAAGCTTACAAGCGTATATGGATAGAGCCTCTTATAATGCTCTTATTTTGTTTTACTCAAGATTATAGATGGAGACGAGAATAAAAGCGAGAGGGAATAAGAGCAGTCCAGAGTAATGGATGTGGTATTGCTCTGTGGCTAATGTTTCAAGAGCAAATGAATGAAAGCCTCTCAACTCTATATGATATTGAACTACAGGCCACATGACTGTTTTAGTGAGTGGTGAACTGGCAGACAGCAGATTAAGCACTACTGTTACAACTACAAATATGCAAGCTGTCTTCTGTGCTTAAACAGCATTGCACATAGTAATGATGGATGTTTTGATAGTGTGATACTAATGCGATGGCTGTTTGGAAGAAAAGTTTTAGAAAGGCAGTGCATGGTTAGATGCAGCACCTAAAAGACAAGTACACTCATCTCACGCTTGTTTTAATTTGTGTCATTCTAATTAATACGCACATATGAAACTTCTCCCAGTGGGCACCCAGGTGTGCTAAGCTGACGGCACAGGAGCAAGTGGTGTCTTGCTTGTTGAGTGCTTCTATGTGCTATGTTTAATTTTAATCACAGACTCTGCCATCTCTCCTTTCCTGTCCAACCAACACAACCTCAACTCTGCCCATTATATAATATCTCCGTTGCCTGTGACTTAACTCCTCTGGGATAATTTTCCCACCTACATAAGAATCTTCCTTAAAACATATTCCTAATTTAACCAAAGCCTGCCGACTAGTTGAGCTACTTTCTTAAATAATTTACATTAGTTAGTGTTGTACATTTATTAGATTTATTACATTTATTCAGACATGCTTGTATTTCTAGTTGTACTCTCTGCCAAATCAGTCTCTTCTCTCATTATTTCATCAGATCAAATCTAATACAGTACTTTACCTGGTAACAAAAAATAAAATAATGCATTTAATTCTATTGCTGCTAACACATTGTGTTCCAGTTTACATACCAGAATTTAATCTTCAAAAGTTTTACTTTTAGTCAATACATATATACACTGATGTTTGTTACATATAGAAATATATGGAGTTAAGGCTCTGTATCAGACAATAACACTGACATTTCCCATTCACACCCTCAGAGAGACATCACTGTTTTGGAACTAGTTGGATGCCATAGAAATGTTCCAGTTGTGTCAGTCTTTCCAGTGTCTCTTTGAATTATAAATGTGTACATTCTCTACGTATCCACTTGTTTACCTAAGTTGTTTACTTCTACATTTCTGTCTTTCATTGTTTCACTGTAGAGAAAATTATTTATTTTTATTTTGAAGGACAACTGTTTGTGCGGCAACACCGCACTGAGGAGTGAATTGGTGCATGTTTAGGATGTTTCCAACTGTGAGCTTCATTGACTTGATTGGCCATAAATATTTGAAGTTGTAGCACAAAAAGCACAATGGCTTCAAGCACAAGCAGAGTGTGAGATAGAAGGAGCAGTGACTCTTTACCTGCTGCTGTGAATCTCTCCAACCATTTACTTGTAATCAGAGCTGGCATATTAGACTATATGCAGTGATAAAAAAAGCTATTACGTTTTATCTTCTCAGTTCTTTTAGAATATGTCATTTTGGTTTACATCTTTTTACATAGTCTGACACTTATGTTCAGCCTTTTATAAAAATCAATTGGTTATGATATCTGGAAAGGACAATAACAAAAGACAGCCATAAATTGAAATTGCTAGCCTGTGTGATTTGTGGATGCTTTGCAAGGTTTAATGAAGCCATCTCCCTCCACAAATTGATAGCTTTGAACACTGTACTAGAGTTTCTTACTGACCTGTAATGTACTGCTAGAAACCACTATATATATATATATATATATATAAATATATATATAAATATAAAGTGGACTAGCAATTAGAGCTGGAGCTGGACGATAAGGAAAAAATGATATTGATATAATAGAAATCAATTAATATTGATAATTATCAAAAAAAATATTGTCACGTTACAACCCCCTACATAATTATATTTTAATGGAATTTAATGTGAAATAATTGTGAAGTAGAACGTACCATAAATGCTATAACATTTGTGTATAACTGTGTGAAGCCCAGGGAAAGGCTACACACTTATGCACAAATGGTTTCCAACTTAGTTTGAACACAGACCAACGTCTTTAACTTTAAGTTTTGCATTTAAAAATACCCAAATTATTCCACAACCATAATATCTGACAACAGCTGTACCACAACTTAAATTAATGATTACAGTAGCCAACACAAAGCATAAATATAAAATGAATGAAAGAAAAAAATAAAGTACAAATCTAAACAGTGTAAAGGGTGGAATCCAAAATGCATCCGTATTTAGTCCCACTTGTCCTTGATAGTACTCAAATAATTTGCAAACTGCCTGTAGATGTAACCTCTCAGTACAGAATCATTTCCTTTTGGAGCACTGTTAATACAGCCAGAATGGCAATAAAATGTAGCATATCCAGGTGTTTGAATTGCTCTGTCAAAGTTCAGATGAAAATTTAATTAAAAATCTGTGGCAACATTTAAATATATTTTTTACAGATGCTTTTTTTTCTTCAATATGACAGCACTTTAAATGTATATAGCCACCTTATATGCCTATACCAAAAAGACCAAAATCCAGTTGATTATAATAAAATAAGGCTATACTTTCCAAGTGTCCATCCCAATAGTATTTTGATAGTCCGTTTTGAGCCTAAATTGGACCCTAGCAATGGGCCTGATGATCTGACATAAACAGATGTGGTGCCATCTCCCGGCAGTACCGCAAAACTATTAGAAAGCAAGATGGTCGCCATTGATGCAGCAACTAAATAAGTCCTGACCAAGGACTTATTGTGCAATTCGAGTTTTATCCCTCTTGGAATCAAACATCTTCTTGCACCTTTTTACACGTGATCTTGGACTACGCAGGGAGTTTCACATTGCTCGCCTCCATTGCTTTGGCTTTTTGACCAATTGTATGCATGTGTAGTCAAGTAACCCCAGTCACATGATGTTGTAATGGTAAATATACACAGAAAATGCTGTATTTACTAACAAATTAGGCAAAAACAAAGATTAAAAGACAAAAACAACCAATACTACGCCAGCAGGACATAAGTTACTTCCGTATAAATTTAAAAAATGTCAAATAATGTTAATATGTACCTTTAAGTATTTTTCAAAGAAGAATGGATAAAACTGCTAGATTTAGTCTCCAGATGTGCAAAGCTGGTAAAGACTTGCCTCACATTGAACATGAATGTGGCAGCTGAGCAACAGATTTACACGATATCCCAATGCAGAGGTGCAACACAGGAGCGATGCGATGCAAAGCGATGTTAAGCGAGGCCACAGAGGCAACTTTAGTGACCCAAAATGCTCAATTTTGGCAATTAAAGCAAAGCCAGAGCGACATGACACCTTTGATGGATGCGAAGCATAAGTTGCTGGAGTTGGAAAAATCTCAACTTTTATGTCTTGTCGCGCCGCGACAATCAGTCAGGAACTTGATGCGGCGTGGGATTTAAAAGATGGCCGCGGACGTGAAGCTATGTTCAGTCAACATGGAAGAAAAGTTGATGGTGGCAGTCTGGGGTCGGCCTCAGTTGTATGACTCAACCAATTTTTTTTTTTTTACAGAGTCCAGAAATTACCAAGCCTGGAGAAAATTGATTGAGGACACTGGAATAGAAGTTCAGTGAAAGCGTTGCTAAATAGCTCCATTGTACTACTGTATTTCTGGCTTGTCGCCTGCTGTGCAAACGGCCGGCGATAATGTCAAGCAAGCAACAGCAAGCAAAAGTGGCGACATTGTGGCACCATTTGCGTTCAATGTGAACACACCTTAAGAGGCGTTTCTACAAAGTATTCATGTAGAGTGGCTGAGCCCAAATGCAAGCCACACTTTTCAGATTATAACTTTAAAAGTATGATATATTAAAAAGCCACACTTGATAGATTTTCCTTCATCGCAATTTTCCATTACTTTGTGCTGTGGTAAATCACATAAAATCACAATAAAATGGATTTTAACTTGTCGTTTTTTTACTTACTTACTGAAAAAGTTCTGAAGGTGTGAATATTTTTGCAATGCACTGTAGTACAGTGCCCCCCATCTAATTGTTAGGCCTCTATGCTTCACAATAATGCCATGTTTTCAGATTTACTCGTGGCCCACATTTGATAAACCCAATTGAAGATGCTGACAGTGTCTAAGCATGATATAACAGCTATGCAAATGACTTATCTCTCGTCATAGTCAGCCAAGAAATGTAGAAATGCATTACCTGAGGGCAACGTGTCACGAGATTTAAGCTTCTTCCTGTCATGTGCTGCTGCCAAATTCAATGGCAAAGATATGTTGCTGGATACTCGCCTGAAAAGTGGAGTGTTTTTCTAGCCAGTAATCCTTTTGCTTGACTGCAGAGAAACACAGGAGGCGTCATATGTTAAATCCGAGTTCAAATTCTTCAAGACAGGGTTGCCTGGGCAACTGGAATCCCTGACTTCACAGGAGAGCTCACAGAGCGAGTTTGCACAACATACTCCTCTTGGGGATTTGGGTGTCTAACTTCCTGCTGCTTAGTCCCCAGGTGTGAAAGTCTAGTTTAAAAAATTTCCTCTCTTAGGTGTCATCTACTGTGTTTTATACTCGCATATGAGCAATCCATCTTCCATTCTGCCTCGCTGTATATATTTCAGCCTGGTTAAAAGTGCCATTTATTACCATAAAGAGTCGCACAGATCAGTATCAGCACAACTCAGTGTGGTGCTGCTTTAAAGTCTGTGCCAAAAAGGCTTCAATGGTCACTGTCCATGACGCTGATCAGGCTCTGAATGTCAGGGAGAGAAACATTGATTCCATCATTTGCTACAGAAATAACATCCATGGATTAATTTTTTTGCTCTAATTTTTACAGAACAACATTTTTGACCTGATGCTGTCTGTAACCAGCATTAGTGGTTTTGTATCCCACTGTGATTAGGGTATTAGGTCTTTTTTTTTTTTCCTTCAAGTTTCCCAGCGTGTGTTTGACAATTAACATGACAAATTGGCTTATTTCTGTCAGTTAAAAGTGCCAAACACGTTATTTGATTAGTATGCCCTGCTTTGGTGTAGGGGTTTTTGCCTTCTTCTTTAAAGCACCAGGTCAGCCTTGTGAATGAGGTCTTGATCTCAATTAGTCTTTTAGCTAGTTAAATAAAGGATTAATAAAAATAAAATAAACTGCTTGTTTGACTGTATAATTAATAAAGTGAAGAAATGAGCTGCTTCTCTGTCTCTTTTCAAGCTGTAATCTAGTGTATGAGAAGGACCAACTTCACATTTAGGATTTATGATCATCATATTACATTTTATCTGTCTTAGTTGGGAATAACGTGTTTTGAATAGGTGTAAGTGTAAGGCCTGAAGGGTTTTCCAGCCAGCATTTTAAGTCGTTATCTAACACCCAATTTGGACATAGTTTTGCTTTTTTTTTTTTTTTTTACAACACGTTTATGATCTGTGACATTCCTATGATTTTTTTAAAAGTTCTTTTACTGACCGAAAATCTCAACTGCGGACATTTTTTACTTGCACTATGAATTCAACTGTGGCAGAATTCCAAGCGTTAAAAAAACATATACACGAGGTCAAAAGATCTCTACAAAGGAAAGAAAGAAAAACCCATCAAGATTCTTATTTCCATACAAACAAACTTGGCAGCTTAAATAAAAAGAACATATAGCTTCATATTTCATTTTCAGTAATATGTCTGAACTCCTACTTTGGTGGTTAAATGCATAATGCAATTTGCCCCTTGAAACTGAGGTACAGACCTCTGCCATCTTTATTAGCCTGCTGCTTCGTGCCGAATGTGGTGCCCCCAGGGGAACGGGAGATAAGGTGATATGGATCATTGCACTGCAACCTTCCCCTTTTAAGGATGTCGCTGGGGCAAATAAGCAGCCTGTTATACAAGGAATGATAATTACACACTTCATGTCGCCAAAGTACAGGATGAGTCCCTTTTGTTATCCACAAATGCTAATGGAAACAAAGGGACAGATCATTGCTATTCCTGTCTAAGAGCTTCTGCTTCTAGTGACTGTGATGACAATGGGATATTTTGTCTCCACGCTGCCTGGAGTGTATAATACCTCCCCATTGTCGGCATCTCCCATAGCTCCTGAGGCATCTATCAAAAGCATACTCTGGATCTAATTAATGAGGTAAATGAACAAATGATTATATGGAAAAAACTCTCTGTGAGGTCATTTGATTGTTCTGCCCCTACTGACTCATTTTACTTCATCACAGTATAATTAAAACATGCTATAGTTCAATAGCTGTATCATATCTATCATTAACAGGGCAAAATATGTGGATGTTATGCATGGTTTATTAATTCCTTTAACTCAAATAGACTGTTAAAGTTAGGTTATAACTCACCAGGCTCAGAAGAATCAGGGTACGTGATGAAATGGTGACGTAAAATGATAAATGTCACTTAGGGCAGCATTTTAATGCTTGTGTCTTCGGCTTACGGTCCTTTTTTTATTTATGCATTTTCTACCAATCTCAAAAAATATATATAATCCCCCAAGCAGAATCATACCAGATTTTTGAAATCTATTCTTACCGTCACAGAGTTTCAAACAAGAAAATGATTACTTAGCGATTAGGAGTGGATCAGAGCCTCTTTGTGACATTTGCATTGGAGGAGGAAGTCATTCTCATGCCAGAGGAGTCTTAGCTGTGGCCTCTTCTTTGGCTCAACAACACACTAAGGTCCTATGGGGACATAAACGGAGAAAAATAATTGCTTGTTTAGCTTATGTGCTTGGTGGCTTCCTTTCTTTGCTTATTTCTGACAGTCTGTTTAAATGCACGTTCACACATTTAACAAATCAATAAACAAAAACTGATGAGGTTTTCCACATCTTGTTTTAAATAGGATTTTATTGTGTCATCAGATTCTTTTTTCTTGTTTTTATTTCATATTCTCTTGCAAAATGTGGATTACAATTATGCAGTTTTAACATGTGGGTAAATTATTTAATGATTATCACATTTGTTTATATTGTCTGGCATTTATGAGCATTTTAAAGACCCTGCCCCCACACACTAACCCATGACCATTATAGAGAGAGGTTTTTGAACTCTGCAGATAAGATGGCAGACTGCAGCTCACCTCTTTATCCTCCAGGAAACTGTGTTCATGGTCTTTTGAAAGATTTTCAAATTTCAATTTGTCAGACCACAGGTGAGTTTTTCATTTTGCCATCTTAAGCAATTTCAGGCTCAGAAAACGTGGTCGCATTTCTGAATCTTGTTTGTTGCATCACTGCATTTTAACTCACTTTTGTTGATGCAGCAGCAAACTGTTTTCAGTGGCTCTTATTTTCAGAAGTGCCCATGCAGAGATTTACACTACACAATCATGTCTGCTTTCAATGCACTGCCGCCTCAGGGTTTCGTATTCATTTTGTCATAGAATTTTAAATGGGGTTATAAATAGTTGTCATATTTCTCACAGCATCCAAACCTTTTTACAAAGAATGGAAAAAAAGTCCTTTAAAGAATTCAGGCAGTGCTTCGCCTTCCTCAGTCGTTTGTCTTCCTCTAGTGACACATTATGTCACTGGTTTAAGGTTACAGAAATTACCTCTAAACCTTTTGGCATGCTGGCATTCTCATTAAAATTCAGATGTTACCAAACATGTAATATGTGTCATATAATTTGTTTTTCTTTGCAGCTACTAATCTGCTCAAACATCACATAGACTGTAGGAAAGTGACAACAGTTACTTTATAGTATTACTTTGTAGTGAAACAAATATTATCTACTTTATTTGGTAGTCTACATGTAAATGTTAATGTGAGTAATAAGTGAAATTTCACCACACGGTGGGTTGTTGAGCACAGTCTGTAGACCAAAACAAGATGTGTGGCAAGAAACACCTTTCTCTACATCGAAAATTTAAGCACCACCAGTTATCTGATTCTATTTTAAATTTTTTGTCAAAAAAAATAAATAAATAAAAGAATGTCCCGACTGTACGCGAGGATCACGATGGGCAGCTTACAAGCCCACCGAGCTGCGTGAAACAATGCTAACTGTGTTAGCTGGGCTACCAGCTACTCGCATCACATAACAGTAACGCTTGGCCCATGGATGGTCAATCTCCAACAATTAACCCACATACCACAATTGTAGCACTACAATAAATCAAATCAACATAGCAACACAAGTCTAACAAGACTGTAACACCAACGAAAACAAACATTTGACTTTGTGCTGTCCCTCTCCTGTCCGGAGGAGAAAAGCTAGCTCCGAGTCAAACTGGAGCTGCTACTGCTCTCAAAGTGCTCTCCACCTTGGAAATGCAAGGCCAATGTTAATCCTACTTTTATCTCTTTCCTTATCTGACAACTTCTTTGCCAAAGACTCTTGTTTTTTGTGGTAATAATGGATCCTGACCATCTGCAGGTAAACACAGTGGTGGCATTTTATGGGGAGGGAGGGGCTAAGTCCTGCGTGGCAGCTATTCACATGGATGTACATGCACGCAGGACTGGCCCGGCCATGCGTGTAGAGGTAATGTGATTTGATTAATTAAATCCTCATTTTTCATGAAAAGAAGAAAAAGTGCTTTTAAAGTAAATTTCAACAAGACCTTCAACCATCTTTTAGGTTTACGATTTTATCTGTTATTTTCTACAAAAAAAGTAATAGTCTTTTTTAACCATTGTCATATTAAATAAAATGTACGCTCATACTTGAAAAAACTGTTGCCAAGACGCTTTCTTTATGCATGACTGGGTAGAGGTTTCTGTAAAGGGCGTACTCTTTCACACGGACATTAATTATAGAAATTAGTTGAGAATAAAATACACCTGAAAGTCTTGATGTATTTGTGAAACCATTCTGAGAGTATGAATTCATATTTTATAATCTCTCCTCAGTCTGTGTGGTATTAATCAATAATTAAGCCAATTAACTACCTAAAATACTTGCTTTTAAAGGTTGCCTTGGATATACACAAGTGCAGTGCTTTTCATCTGCAGCATTCATAGTTTATTATAAGGTGGCTGATAGGTCCAGGGTACGCTAATGTATTTGTGAAAGTAAAATAGTTTCATTAAGGCACAGTTCATTTTTAAAGCCAATGGCACACTGTTCTCAGAATGTGAAAAGAACACCATGAATGTTTAAATGATGGCTTTAAATGACCCAGTCACTGATCAGAGCAATAATATAGACTTGGCTCTGTCATAACCAGACCAACTCTGCAGCCAAGGAAAAACAATTAGAGGAAAGCTTCTCCTCCCCAGTGGGTTAAATGCAAGTGGAAAGAGATAGGTTTTGTAATAGATTTTTATCTGTGTAAAATGAGATGCTGACCTCTATGTTCAAGACACTCAAAGGCAACAGAGGAGTGGTACAGCACTGTCCCACTGGGGCTAAACGATATTCATCCAGGGCATCATTCTTGTGCTAGGTCTGAGTCACACTATCAGCCGTGACAGCTGCTCATCATGGCACTTATCGCCAGAGAGCCTCTAAGGGTTTTGAAAGAGGAGATTGCATCCGAGCAATCAAGTTCTTTTTTTTAAATACCATCTCGTAGCTGTCGAGTTGGTCCTGTTATCATGTCATCTTCATGCATGAATGAAAGGGCAGCATTTTAAAATGGTATATGTTGTTCTCAAAAGCAAACTTTTTTATATCCTCTAATATGGCTCAGAACTTGCCCTTGTTTCTTGCAACATTGTTTTAATGAAATAGTCCAACATACCTTTAAACCAACCCAAAAAGGCTTGTGAATGTTTTTGCTCTTGAAGTACCGGACAGTTTTGAGATATCCCATTATTGACAAAAACTTGCGCAATATGTGTATCTGAAATTCAATGCAGGCTGTTCTAATGCCATACCAAAGCAGCAAACGGTGATAAAGTTGAGAAAGAAAGTTCCAAAGATCATGCTACAGGTGTTAACAAGTACCAGCGGCAGTGAAAGCCTTTTGACATTATTGCAGTGAACCTACATTCATACGTTCTGGAATTTCCCCCCTGGAATTGTAGCTATGATTATAGATTTCTTTATTTTATTCCTAACAGGTTAATTGCGTTTTCTTTATTTTTTTACAGTTGATTAAATCAAATAAAGATTATATCACAGAAAACTGTTAAAGCTATGACAAGTTGTGTCAAATATATTGCCAAACAGTCATGGCTTGTCTACCATAATGTTATTAGTGTCATTGCCAGTATTGTATTGTATAAATATTGAACAATGTTTATAGACAGTTTTCAGTGCAAACAGTTTTCTGATTTACATCTTACATGTTTACTTATTCCATGTGACATTAATCAAGTGCAGGTCATTTTCTGCAGCCACCCACATGCACATTATAATTAATTTCAGAATTGAAATTTGCTGTCTCTCTTCAAACCGTCTGCTTTGTGAAAACTTTAGCAATCCATTTGGAGCTTCTGAGCAAGGCAAGGGAGTTTTATTTCTGGAAGACCTTTCATACACACAGTAATTTAGAGTCCATGCATATCAATAAAACAACAAAACTCACACAAACATGTGTGTGAATGTATGTGGTTTGTATTGATCTTTAACATTAAAGTTTATACTTGCGTTACCTAAAGTCACTGATTTAGATAATGTAAAAATGTTTTTTTTTTACTTATACTATTTAATTACATTTTATTTATATATCTCCAAATCACAGAACATGTAATCTCAAGACACTTTACAAAATCAATACAATCAAATCATACAGGCTGATTGGTCAAAAGGTTTTCTGTCTAAAGAAACCCAGTAAATTGCATCAAGTCATTGACAAGCAGCATTCACTCCTCCTGAAAGAGCGTAGAGCCACAGTGGACAATTGTCTGCATTGTTAATTGCTTTGCAGCAAATCCTCATACTGAGCAAGCATGAAGCGACAGTGGAGAGGAAAATTCCCCTTTAACAGGAGCGAAAACCTCCAGAAGAACTAGGCTCAGTGTGAATGCCATCTGCCATGACCAACTGGGGTTTTGAGAAGACAGAGCAGAGACAGAAGAAAGCCCAGAAGCGCTGATCCAGGACTACTTACTATGTTAGAGATGGCAAACAATGCAAATTGGAGAACAGTAGGAGAACTCAGCAGAGTGAGAGAAATAGATCTTGATGTCCCCCAGCAGCCTTAGCCTATGGCAGCATAACTAGAGATGGCTGATGATAACTCTAGCTATAGGCCTTGGTCAGAAAGGAAGGTTTTAAACCTCATCTTAAAAGTAGACACTGTGTCTGCCTCACGGACTAAAATTGGGAATTGGTTCCACAGGAGAAGAGCCTGATAACTAAAAGATCTGCCTCCTATTCTACTTTTAAAGACTCTAGGAACTACCAATAGACCTGCAGTCTGAAAGCGAAGTGTTATGTTAGGAATATATGGGGTAATCAAATCTCTGATATATGATGGAGCTTGATTATTAAGGGCTTTATACGTGATGAGGGGAATTTTTTATTCTATTCTTGATTTAACAGGAAGCCAATGAAGCATCAGAACTGTTGTTGCAGCGTTTTGGATCAGCTGAAGGCTTTGAACTGCATTTTGTTGAATTCCTGATAGTAAAGAATTTACGCAATATTGTTTATTCTTTGATTTTTATTAGTGTCAGCAAAAATCTTCTATGTCATTGAAACACACCAAAAAGCATATTACTTTTGAGACAAAAGGTTCTAGTTAATTAGCGAGTCTCTAATGTGTAGCTAAATCAACACAACAGGATACAGGTATTTCGTAATGAGTACGCAAACGTAGTAACGTTGTTTTGCAGTGATGAAAAAATACAGTTTAGTTTCGGATGGCCTGGAGGGCGATGCACAACCTTTAGCCAATATTTTACAGACAGAAACTTACTATATGTTCGCCTAATGAAAGCACAATTTTTATTCAGAAATTTTTCATTAGCTGCGTCATGCCTTTTGCCTCTGCTCCAGGATAGTAATGTGAAAACTGTTAAGTCAGCATTGTGGAGTCTCTATTTAATACATAGTGAGCAGCACTTTAGGCCTTTATCAGCTAAGACACACTCAAGTAACTTTGAGCCTGGTTGGATCGTCCCACTCTTTTTATACACTTTCTGCTCCAGTTCCTTCTAATTTACAAATTGCACACTTTGTTTAACAACCCACCACTCCCGTTTTCGGACGTGAGCCAGCTTTTTACAATCAAAGTCCTACAGAGATATATTTGTAATTCAGGTTTTCATAGCTTCTTTCTCCCCAGATGACGAGGCACGTGTGTTGTGTATTCTTATCGATCACCACAGAGACAAATGTTATGTCAGAGGTCTCAAAATGAATTATTGACAGAGGCATGCACACATTTTCTCTTTGAATGGCAGAGATGCTGTTTGCTGATAGATGATAGATAAATATAGTTGAATGTCTTTTTGCAATTCTTCCTACTTGCTGGCAGGTCAAAGGGACCTTATAAAAGGAAAAAAAGAAAACAAACAAACAAAAAAAAAAACAGGAATCTAAGGAGATGCTAGAACCAACAAAGGGTTCAGCCTCAATATCCCCCCACCTTCAGCAGTAGGTTTTAAATGCCAAATATTTAAACGTACATATATATTTTTCACCCCTTTTGATTGACTCGAACCTCTGCCCATACAGTTCAAAAGCACATATTTACATACCCTGCATACAAGGGCAAATAACCGTGTTTCCCTTACTATTTAACATTAAATCAGAGTAAACGCTTTCTCTTTTAGGTCAGTTAGGCTTATCAGCATTTACCTTTCTAAATGCCAAATGTTAGTATATCTAAGGTTACTATGGCTTGAACAATATGGGACAGACCGCATGATGGTGCCAAGGCTTGTTAAGCTTCTGATAGCTTCCTGATGTCATAGTTCTATTCAGAAACACATTTAGTTGTATTTGAATTTGAACACTTCAAAAAAAAATCTAAAGGTGCCACATTTATCCGTTCAAACATTTATATCCTGTTATAAACAGCAAGGAAATGTACAGCCATCTTACTGTTCATAAAAAAGACGGGGGCTGTGTTCTTGAAATGACTGACTGATGTGTTAAGGTCCGCCTTTGTTTGATCTATGCTGTCTTCTTGCCCCCCTCTACTGGACTGGAGTGGTACTGCAGTTTTCCTCACAACTTCTCCATACATCATTGGGCTGATTTGCATAAATGGCCCCTTGCAAATGGAAACATGTCAAACTTAAAAGCCCCAGACTTTGGATTAACCAGGTAAACCAAAGCCTGGCTCTTTAAATCCTGGGGCTTATAATGGAAAAGGGGCTATTGTTCCATTTGAAGGAAAGAAGGGTACACTTGCAAGCTTAAGACGAGCATTATAAGATATCCGTTTGATAATCAGTGTTGGCTGGCCCGCCGATGCATTGGTGGTCCTTGGTGTCTAGGGCTAGGTGCTCGGGTGTGTGCTGACTCACTCTTAGCAGCTGCTTCACGGGCCTGGCCCAGTGGCTCCCTCGGGGTCCCGCCAGGGGGCAGGGTGACCCTGGGCCTCAGGTCTCTGGGCCCATGGCTGGATCCGCCCCGGCGTAGCTTGCTGCCGGCGAAGCCTGCAGGCTCGTTGCTGCAGCTCCCGGGGGCTTGCGGCTGTTGGGGAGTTTCCTGGGGCTCCTCTCTACTCTTGCCTGGGATGTGGGAGGCAGCTATCCCTGTTTTGGTCTCTCTTGGGCAGCTTTGCTCTGGCAGTCCTTTCATATGTCTGGTGTTCTGGTTTCCCCAGTGTCTATCTTTGCGCTCTGGTGGGGTAGGTCTTTCGCTCCTCACAACCACTATTGAGCATTTTTTCTTATAGATAAACCTTACATTTACAAGTGCACTCTTGTAAACTCTTACATGTGGTTGGATTAAGGTGCTTACAGATTCACTTCTACACAGGGAACCCCTATTATTAGATTTGAGTTCACTCAAAACTCCTCTAGAGTCCACTCAGTTTGACCCTGCTGTTCAGCAGAGCTGGAGGAACCTGAGCTGGCCCTGAAAAACAAATTGCTCCTGAAACACTCGCAAGTGGGCGGAGCCGAGTGCTGCACAGCCAAATCAAGCCAGTGGAACTGGGCCTAAAATGGACAGCAATGCTGATCATACTGCTTAATTAGTTACAAAGTGGCTTAAGCTCAAAAATGTCAATGCTTTAGAGTGGTTTTGGGATTGCTATCATAAAGCACTGATCTCAGATAGTTTGTAAATAGAGTTCAAAAGGTGTGTATGAAAAGGCAACCCACCATGTTACAGCACAATCATTTCCCCATGCTAAGTATGATTTTCTGACTTGATTTATTTAACCTCCAATTGTTTTACTAACGTTTCATAATGGTTGATTGGACATTAACAACTCAATACTTTGTTTTATCTTCAGAAGATGCTTTTAGTTGATTTTTGGTCACATTCTGGGTAATGTAATTCCTTGGACCAGGACTGACATGAAGGTATTTCTATAAATAGGTTTATCAAAAAAAAAGGAAAAATGCACCACAATAAAATAGTCTTGCTTTTAAATGGTGCTTACAGTCACTCTTTTGTCCCTAATAATTTACATTTTGTTTAAAAGGGCTATGTGAACTTTATCAAACTCTGGTATGACATTAGGAGCACTGGACAATTGCCTATAAAAGGATAATCCAGTATTTTCTATAGAGGAAATAAAGAAAGCATTAAATGCCCTTTTCTCAGCATTTAAAAAATTCTAATAGCTCTTTTCACTGTCGTCACTTTAATAGTTTTGGTTAATTTTAATACGTTTACGAGCCCACCAAATTTGGAAAGACTATACATCCAAGTCCCTGACTTGCTCAGTCAACCTAGTTGATATAAACCAAGTAGACTGAAAAGAAAAGTATATTGGTAATGAACAGTGTTTACTACTATAGCTTGTATAGATTTAAATGGAGGCTTTAAACCTTTATGGCCATTTGGTAGAATGCTGTAACATTACATTTGAGCGGTTTTGACCCCCTCCTACCGCTGGCATTTCAAGTTACTGTATACAAAAGGTATATAGGGAATTTGTAATTTTGGGAAGATAGTTATTCATTTAGTGTGGACCTATATGGTACTGTAGACCCTTCTGTGCAAAACATGGAAAGTCAGTAAAAGAGAAAGCTCTGCCAAGTCACATGATTGCTTTGTCCTGATGGTTTGCATCTCTGAAAACACTGCTATCATAATCAAACTAGAGACTACGCAATCTTTAAGCTGACATAGTTATACATAGTTCTAAAATTACTTTACTACTTTACTACACAGTTTGGATGAAATCTTGTGTAAACCTGTATCTTTGGATTTAAGCTTTGGAAAGCTTTTTCATCTATCTGTAGAAAACCCAAAAGTAGTCATAATCCTGCTATTGTAGATGCCACTATGTCACTTTCATATCTGCATCTTTCACATTGAATAAACATGTCTACTAGCAGGATGTATCTGACAGAGGTAAGTCTGCATTTCAAGCAACACCCCAAATTTAGCATAGCACATCTCTTGAGTCTTCTTGGCATTAAGGAATGCTGAGCCACTTGCCTTTTTTGAGTTTACTAATTCATCACGGCAATCAACTGTAAAATACACTCACGTTAAATGCCAGTAAATCCTCTGAGCTTTGCTTTCTTTCCCTTTTAAATATTTTAGAACATTGCCCACTGATGCATTTTATCATGTTAATTAACTTGTCAGTGTCTGGATGAAGCACACCAAAGAAGGGTTCTCATTTATGTTTCTGTCATATTCTAAAAACACTTACATTTTAGCATATTTCCTTAACAAATCCATCAAAAAGAAACACAAAAAACCTAAATAACAGCTGATCAGTTGAGTAATTGTAACTGAGATGAGTTGTCCATTGAAAGGATTGAAGCTTTTTTGTCACTTTTCCTATCTCCTTTTCAAGCATAATGCCACTCAGGAGTTTATTCTGAGCACCAGGCAACTGAATAGTTTTCATATCTTATTTTCTTTTAAATTTCAAAGTAATCACCTTAGAAAAATGCTAAAAGTGCAGGAACTCCCTTTCATCTTTAGGCTCCCCTATAATTATTCCGAAAGCCGTGATAATGTGCTGCATTTAAAGGCCTTCATCTCAACTGGGAATTTATATGGTCAGGGTAAACGCTTTTCTTCACCAGGCTTATAACTGAGCTCTTAGAAATATGGTAGCATCATTCAAAATTAAATACTTCTTTTGCTGCCTTTTCCCCCTAAAAACGGCACTCTGTCAATTTTGGAATTTTTGACATTTCGTTTTATTATAGCCCTAATTTGTGATCAAAGATATTACTGAAGCAAATCAGTGCTGACCCCATTTTGACATGTTAACTGTAGATGAAAGTTAAAAAGTACAGCAATACAACGTTTTACTGACCTGATAGCTCCATGTTAGCAGTCTATAGATTAGTTGCATGCAGTTTTTGAAGTAGCTTTTTGAAATACTTTGGTGGCCTTTAATAACTTCCAAGAAACCAACATGTAAGCATTTTGGTGTAAAACAAGATAATCCACTAAGCATGCCCCGAGTTATGACAGAAACCGGGAACCCAATAATTGAGCTAGACAACAGGAGCGGTTTCAAAAGGTTTATTTGAATAAAGTTGTTTTAAGGCAAGAGACAGGAGAGCACTCAGGAACCACTGGAAGGGAAAGAAAAAAGGTTAGTGGCTGAAAACAACTCTAACTCTCAGAATCCAGGAGGTTGTGCTGGTTTTGATACGTGGGTCCAAGGGCTCCGTTTGGTCACTGAATTTGTTATAAAGACCTGGGCGCGTGATCCGCTTGATGCAGGCAGATGGCTGGACTGATGCAAAAGGGAAATTCCTGGTCCAGGCGTGGCTCATACACAAACGATTCAGAGGTAGGTAGAGGTAACTAGAGGGCTGGGTGGTCATGCTCGGTCAGAAGGTGGATACCAGGTCCAGCGTCCAGAATCAAAGGCCTACAGGGGCAAGGCAAAACAGGCAGATTCTACAGACCAAACCTGGGTCAGGAACAGGCAGGCACTCAAAACACACTGGATCGTTGTCCTCTCCACTGTCGCTTCAATACAAGGATTGCTGAAAAGTCATCGACAATGCAGATGACTGTCCACTGTGGCTTTACGCTCTTTCAGGAGGAGTGAATGCTGCTTGTCAAGACTTTATGCAATCTGCTGGGTTTCCTTAGATAGGAAACTTTTTGACCAATCTGTCTGCATGACTTGAATGAATTTGACTTCGTAAAGTGCTTTGAGATGACATGTTGTGATCTGGTGCTATATAAATAAACTTGAATTGAATTGAGGTGTCTACTCACAATGGCTTTCAAGAATCTGGAAGCAACACACAGAGTGAGGCAGGTATATATGGGCAGATCCACAGGCGCGACAACTCTCCGGTAATTAGATCTGCGACAGGTGTTGCTGCTTGTGTTGATGAGTGGAGCAGTCAGAGAGTGAAACTCAGTCAGACGGACCAAAACATAACAAATCCCCAAAACAAGCAGGAAAGGCAGAGCCGATGTATTACACCCTGTTAAATGAGCATAATTTACTGGTTTATCAAATATTTTCTTTACCTGACTAAAATAATCAACAAAGAAATAAATATGTTTATTTTAGGCTTATTAAGGCAAATTACCAGGCATGGATTAGAATAATACCATGGTAGGACTCTCAATTATGTTTTAATCTTTTTTGATCCAGCCCTGATGTAGCCTTGCTGACATGTACGCTCAAGTGGAAAATCACTTCAATATAAACTTTCATAGATGGTAGGCTCTAAGCGGTGAGCTCCAAATTGGAGCTCAAATCTCTGTGCGGCAAGAAATAAAATCCCACCTTCAAACATAGGTTTAGTGTAGCTGTTGTGGTTACCCGGTGTCTTTCACGGTGAAACAACTAAATCATACTTTTCATGGTTTTAATGTCATGCAAACATATTGGTTGTCTTTCTTTTTCTATAATATACCGTGAAAGGTTAATCTGGTCAACTTTGTCAGTGCTGAGATGGAACCATCTTGCCTCAAGAACTGTCATAATTATTCAAGTAAATATCAAACAAGGTGAACATTGTGTGAAGGTATGTGGCAATACTGACAACATTTTGACCTGCTGTGAAAATGTGCAGCAGCAACGCAAACATCTTCAACTGATAGCAAAATACCACAAAGTACTAAAAACTCACCCAAATTCACTGAAATATAACTCCATTCAGTTTTACCTAGCCCAGGGAGCATCGAACCCAAAGTTTTTTTTTTTACAAGTCTAAGCTTTTATGGAATACATCCGTACAACGAAATAGAATCACATTTAGCCCCAAACAAAACACCTTGAAATGATGCAAACAACCTCAGTCAAATGTAAACTGTGAATATTCCCCTCTTTTTTGTCACATTTAGATGTAAATGCACATTGGTCTGTGTGCCAAGACACATGTATGTGAATCCTATAATGAGCTTTTTCATTTTCACTGAAAAGTAAAACGGGGTCAGATCAGCAGATTCATTCCTAACAAAACAGGTGCTTCAATTCCTAAGGTGGAGACAATCACACATGTCCATAAATAGCTGCATAAAGGTGGGCGTAGTTGTGGAATGATGGCAGTGTTCGCGTTGCTGGAGGACATGGCCGATGGAAGAATGCATAGGGAGGTTGTGTTCAGAGATCCTGCTGGCCTCCTGGCACAAACAGCTGGTTCAGAGTGCTAATGGAAATAATTTTTGTTTCTGGCCACAGCGTTACTGAGAAACAGGGGACAGGGAAACGAGGCGGAACAATGCATCGCTGGTGATGTTTCAAGTTCCAGCTCTGCTGTGGTCTTTGCAACCAGAGCTTTTCAGAGGGAGCTGACTGACAGGTTGGGTATTTAACGTCCTCGAGCCTTCTCAAGCCAGCCTCATGGGATGACCTCATGCATATGTTGTTTTCCAAATGTGATCAGAGCTACGACTGCACTGACATTACCATAATGCTGCTCAACTCAGGTTTCCGGCATACTGTCATAGTCATTATAATTATTCTTATCATAGTAGTTGTGTTGGGAACCAAATAAGAGCAGGCTCCATGCACGATTGCTTACTTGGGTAATATTGTATGTAACATCCTGACTCGTTTTTTAAATATCTAAAGTATTTTACAAAGCGTGTGTGGGGACAGACTTTGTAATCGAAGTTTGGGAGGGATATCACTAAACATGGATTTGGTGTTCATTGCAATGATCAGCATTAAGCTCTTGAACAGCTCTATGTAGCAATTAGACAGCGGTGCTTGAATTTAAAAAAACAGTGTAGAACAGAAAGGTATGACCAGACAAACGCAATATTTTCCAGCCGTTTCTTTAGAGTCGCTGACATGATTAAAGAAGCTGTTGGTTTCACTATCTGACAGCGATGTTGCCATGGTCATTTGGACATGTGGTAGGTGCCTTCGTTTTTTTATTTTTTTTTTTCATTTCTATATGTAATTAGGGGCGAGAACCCAATCCATGCAAAGTGGGATGTATGAAGGTGGCCCGTCTACGCACAGTTTCATACATCTGACTTTTTTGTGCACCGCAAGCTTTAGGATGTTTCTTTACCGGCAACATTAAGTATGAAAGCTGCACACTCTCTCATACATGAGGCCAATTAATGTCCAATGATAGTGTGGAATCTGTATCCTCAGTTTCTGTTCTTAGCTAGCAGGAGTTGCACTTGGTCTGGTCTCCCACTACTGTAGCTCATTTGTGCACTCTGAGATGGTATTCTGACTATTTTGGTTTTACCAAATATTTTTTGAGCTGTTTTTGCATTTCTATTATTTTTAGTCATTTTGCCCAATCTTCTCTAATCTCAGACTTGGCATTCTTTTTACCAAGACACATTTTTTTTTCTTTTTTGGACCATTATCTAATGGTTGAGTGTGGAAATTCCAGTAGATAAAATTTTCTGCAATACTCAGCCCAGCTATGTGGCACAAACCTTAGACGTTCAAGAGGACTTAAATCCTTTTACTTCCTTTGTTTATGCTTGAACAGCAGACTTCAAGAAGCTGCCTTCATCACATCTAAATGCCTCAACACATTCGGTTGTGTGATTTAATGTTTCATTGTTTGTGTTAACAAGGAAACATGGATGGATGGATGGATGGATGGATGGATGGATGGATGGATGGATGGATGGATGGATGGATGGATGGATGGATGGATGGATGGATGGATGGATGGATGGATGGATGGATGTTTGTGTTAACAAGGAAATTATTTGGTTTACTTAATGAAATGGCTATTCATTTTTTTTCGCCTAATCTGCAAATTAACTCTATATTTGAAGACGTGTTTGTGACTTTTGTATTTGTGGCTGTTGTTACACATTGGAAATATTTCTATATAGTTATTTGAAGCTGTGTTTGTATTGTTTATATTAATTTTGGAAATTAAAGTAAGGATTGCATTATGCAGGAATCTGGTTCCCTTAATTTGCATATGAGCATAAACCTATTTTCATTAATTCACTAATTATTTCATATACTATATTTGAAGTATCTATAGATCTTTTTTCCCCTCCATTCTGTTCAAGCAATTAAATTCAGAACTCTAACTGGTGACAACTTGATTCATGTGTAGTTAAGTGTTGTGCCAATGCAGATCGGGTATTTAAAATGTCTCCCTGTTTACTGGTTTAATTACACCGTCCAAATGAGCACATATAAGACAGGGATACATATAAACAGATAGAATTTATTGCATTTGATAAATCTGTCCCCAGGTGTCTTTATGCATCTTTAGAAAGCAGTTAAGCTATCACTGAGGAAAGCCATTTTCTCACACTATCAAGAAAAAGGCACCAAGCATACAGCTCAAACAAACTCGCTGATAAATTGAGTCGAGAACGGTGATAGTGAGATGAACTGAATTGTAAAGCAGTACTGATCTGCTGATAGAGTGCTCAGACAACAGCAGTCTCTTGCAAACACCTCCACTTTGCCACTTCTTTTTAAAGATAAAACATCTGATGAACCATCACTCAGACTTTATTGCATACACAATCACTCTTTACTTTTCTTGGCAACAAATGAGTTTTGTAAATGTCTCAAGATGTCATTGTAATCTCTGAACAAGACAATCTAAATAGAGTTAAAAAAAATAATAAAATAAAAACAATTACAACTTCCTGTTACAACTTAAAGTACGATGTGTAGTCTGTTGTGTATATTTAGCTTACTGCTTGTCAGCGCACGGCACTCATAGATTTATTGTTGCAGATCTTTGTCAGGATCTGTGCTACAATGATGTGCAATAAATGGCTGGAAAGGTTAAACTCTATAGTTAAATTTGATACCAGACATGACAGGTTTAAGCCATAAGGCGGGGTTACTGTTGTATTGTGAAAAACATTTGTATACATATATTGTAGTTTTCCATACCTGTTGCCATTTTTTAACATAAAAGGGTAATGTTCCATTGAAGTCAGTAGGGTGAAGAGTGATGTTAAAGACTTCTACATTGACAGTTTTTTTGTTCTTACCTCCTCATAAATTATAAATACGACTAAGGTATTCTTTATCTTATACTTAGTTCGCAAGAATGATTCTTGTACTAACCACTATCTGGACAGGCACACATTTCTAAACCAGAAGGGTTAGACTCTTAAAAGCTTTTTTTCACTGCTCAGCTGTGGCCTATACCACATAATGTATATCAAAGGCTCACATTTCAGTATTACTGCCTTTAAATATCGTCAAGTAAAACCATCTTCTCTTACTTATCACACAATCACTACTGACCTTAGGTTTGTTTTCTACTGCACACGTTTATCGGGGCTTTGCAGAACCACTGTGTATTGTACTCAGATAGTTCCCCAAGCCCTGTCAGTGTGGAAACAATAGCTTTTTTAATTCATACATTTTGACAACCTATGCTTGGAACAGACTTGAAGAAATGCGTGGAACACAAGAAACCAAACTAATGAGAGGAGATTTGTGGAAAGGGGAGAGAAAAAAGAACACAGGGCCGATTCTCTTCTGCTGAACCCTTTTTTCGTCTTTTTGTGCCTGCTGCTTCATTAGCCGGTGTTGCTTCATCACACTGCTGAAAAAATCTCAAAGTCCTCACTGGATGGCTAAAACCTTCTTGAATTGTGTCTTACGCTATCTTGTTACTCAGATAGAAACAAGGTCTCTTTTGCACCTGTACCCTTCCCTTTTGTCCAGGATTTCTGTAGTTTCTTGTTTCATTGTTACAAGCAAGTAAACACTTATCCCTTGACATGCTAGGAATGTTGTTTTTTTGTTTGCTAAGATTCTGTGCTCTAAATTGGAACCATTGTGCTCGGTGGGTCTAAATACCAACTTCATTACTGATAAACTGTACTTGCAGATGCTTTTCCATACATTGAATCTCTTTTGCAGAAAGTATAAAAACTGGTTGGGAATTAGCTCGAGAGTGTCTGACTATCTTACAAAGTGCTTTGTGCAGCACTGTTGGGCTGAGATGTGTCTTGTGCTTGTCATTAGGGCTGCTGACGGCTCTTCTCAACAAGAATGTGCCCAGGAGGAGAAGGACAGAGATCAAATGAGTGGCTAGTCTCTCAAGTCATATCTGATTAGTTGCTATGTCCAGACACCTCACGCTGAGGGGGCACACTGGTTGCGACTTGTGTTCTTGATTTGGAGGGCCTTTTTGTTGTATTGTATATAAGTATTGATACGAGTAATTTCATGATTGATTCTGTATATGCACAGAAGTATGAATTTACTGATTCTGTTGAGCAGATTTGTAAACAGATTTTCTTTTCTACATTTTAATTTTGGTGTAATTATGTTGTGATTTCTGCTCTGATCTTTTGTGATCAATTCTGGTCTCTCCCTTAATTTGAATAGAACAGAACAGAATAGCATGTGATAGAATACAAATAGTCTTTATTTTCCCTCAGTGGGGAGATTTGGATGTACGAGCTGCAAAGTGACAGACAAATGGAAGCATGCAGATTCATACAAAAAAAAATGGGAAACTGTACTGTAAGAAAATTTTACTGCATAAGGAAAAAAACAATTTTTTTTAAAGACAGATGTTCTGATCTGAAGGCTGCAAGTTTTAGTAGCAAGAGTAATTGACATCCTGCTCTGGTTAGGTTAATCTACCAATCAGTCTCTGTCAGCCAAGAAGATTTGGCACTGGACAGACTTATGCAAAAGGGAGAAGATTCCAGTCGAAAAGGTGGTTGTGCATTCCTGTCCAAGATCCTGCAAGCCCAGAAAATCTCCTCACCTGTTCAAGGAGTCTAGTCCGTGGGGAGGGGAGGTGGGAGGTGGGAGGGGGGAGGGGGAAGGGAACCAGGACAAGTGATGGAGAAAGAAAAAAGCCCAGAATGTCAAGTCAACAAGAAGAACCACAGACCATCGTTTCCTCACGTCCAGGAAGTCTGAGAAGTAAACCGGCAGAGGATTAAGATCTGATTGGGAATGAAGAAAGACCTTCTTCTCATCAAAATGTCATCTTAGAATTCATTAGTATCAGCAAACTAGGGAGAGCTAGCTTAGTTAATAAAATGTTATTCCTATCATGTGATTAAGCTGTTCTTTTGTTATTTTTACCCTGTTAATTATCACTGATTAAAGAAATATGTAGAATTCTAAACAAGCTGTGGACATTTAGTCATTAGTCATTTGATTATGGAGTTCTGTGATGGGACGAAAATAGTTGAAGTAATGGGTTTTTAAAGGTTGCCTCAACAACACCCTGATGACTTATTGTTTTGCTAGTCACTAAAATTTTACTAGCTCAGATAGCAAGTGCACAGTGTACAAAAGAGTAATAACGTCCATTAATAGATTTTGGATTGGAGGACCTAAATATTGGCAAGGCTACTCAGGTGTTAAACTCCAACCGTAAGCATGGTGGGACACTGAGAAGGTCAGGCTGTCGAGTATTCCTAGACCACATCTTAAACAGATTACCTCAAAAATCTGGTCTGGCTAATACCAGACAAACTTGGGAAAGAGTTACCCTCTCATAGTTAGGGAGGTAGAGGGGATTAACTCTCGGGCGACAACAGCATTATATATTTTGATAATTTTCTAAGAAATGTTAGTGTCATGTCGATAGAGCTGTGCACAGGTTTGTGCGTGCTGGTGTGTATATCCACTGCTGATTGTCATCTGGACTAAATAGATTGTTAACTCTTCCAGTGTGGTTATCAGGCTAGCATTCACAAGTGTTTTTCCTAAGTCTTGTACTTGACTTACCTGTGTTATGTCCCTCTGCCAGTATTCAGTCTGGACTCCAGTTTAAGCTCAGCATCTTTGAAGTTTAGTTTTATTCTCTGTGGATTTAAAGGGTTAACTTCTGTGAGGTAAAGGGTGCTCAGTGTCTCCCCTGCCCCTGAAGACAGCTTCTAGAGAAGCTAGAATTGCTTCTGTACTTCCACTGCCAACCTTCCACTCACCTGCCTGTCCCTCCAATGTCAACCGCTCCGTCCCGCATTCCATCTGGGAGGGACTTGGTTGATCTTTCTGAACCATCAAGCCAACAAATGCTACTACCAGCATCTCTAGGCCACAGTGAATAGCTCATCCCACCTGGGCAGCTTCTATCCACCTACTGAAGTAATGTTAAAAATCAATTTTGCAAGATTCTATCTTACAAACCTTGCAGCAGTTAATTTCAGCCTCTGTTCATTCAGTACACAGACAGACGCGGCCCCAAGGACCTGACCTCTCAGCCAGATACTTTTGCTTCAATAGATCTGTTAAACCTTTATTGTTGCCTACTTAGAGTGAAAAGCCACAGCGTAACAGGTGGAGTTTCATTTACTAGCAGCCAAGTTCATCAAAATTATTATAAAAATCCCACATATATAGCAAGTATATCTCAGATGAGTGTTAATGTTTAAATTACAGAAACAAATTAATGTTGCCATGAAGATTTAATTTATTGAGACACATGTAAATGTCTCTATTGCCTTAAACCATCTTCCTTTTAATAAAACATTGTGCAATCATTAGGATATGATAATAATAATATTGAGTTAATTGGGTTTTTGTTTGACCACATTCAAACTTTGCACCATAGCATTTTTCTGGTGTAGTGTTGCACAGAGCGAAACCTCAACTATGAAGCTGAATTGTCCAAACGGGCAATGAACCAGCCAAGAGACTATTTTTTTCTACCTAATTTTTTGAGGGTCAGTAATCTCACACCCAGAAATATTTCTGCTGTTTGACACCACACCAGGGAAATGTGGAACCAATGTACTGCACTGGAAAATGAACTGTTATCACTTTGAAAACTATTTCATGTCAACAGTGCTGGTGTCAACATTCCCACAGCACAGCCATTTTATATTATAATTATTACAGCTAATATTACTTTTTATGAACGATGATACTTTATTCAAATGGCTTGAGGCAAATTTATCTCAGGCTTGTGAGAGTCTGTGTGCGCTGGTATAAATTCTAGAAATTGCATTGGGTTATATATTGATTTAAAACAGATTCATGCAAGTAACGCAAAACATTTGCTTCTGCTGTGAGTACATGATAACCCTGCCGATGGACACATTATGCATTAATTCCCCTTTGACCTTTTTTGGTTGGGATCTGATTTCCTCTCCTCCACTCATGGTGTTTTTTTGGGGAGTTTTTGCCATGGAAAGAAATATGTTTTGCTATAAGACATCCATAGCACGTATGCATCATGTAGAAATACGCTAAATAAACATCTAACAATGATTTGACATTTAGATGTTTCATAGTACTCACTTATTTTGGTTACCATAAAATAATTAGGACATCTTGTATGTGCTTTGATTACCTTCTGCTCATTGTTCAATATCTAATTAGCACCAGGGTCAAAACTTGTTGGTTCAAAATTTACTGTGAAAAAGTAAAAGAAAAGAAAAAAAAAATTCATCTCAGAATCATATTTCATCTTTCTGGTTTTAATGGCTTTCACACCATTTTAACATCATGAAGTGTTGTAAGCATATACAAACTGTCGATGTGCTGTATTTATGTGCATTCATGCTCATGTTTCTTTGTGTTAAATCGGAGATTCATTAAAAACAGAAGACACTCTTACTACTCTCAAGTCCTTTTTTCTGTGCTGCAGACATGTAAAGACAAAGAAGATAGGTGAGTGGAACACAAGACTAGCATTGAAAGAAAGAAAAACAACATTTAATAGCGAGGCTTTTAATGCTGGAATAAATGTTTTATTCTTTAGTGCTTAAATTGAAAGAGGAGATAAAGTTACCCTGGAAACAAGCATTAGGAGTAAATAATATGAGTCAGGGGCTGCTTTGGTTGTTTAAATTTGAGCATTTCTTATTAAAAATAGAAAAAACGTCCATGTCACATTAAGGATTTGAGCACTTTATACTTTTAAACACTCAATGCACCCTATGCTGTTTGCTATAGGCAAATTAATGGTTTATTCCAACTGAGATCTACCCTGTATGGATTCCGAAAAAAACTAGGATTGTTTGTTTCATATAAATGGTCAAATTCCTTAACGCTTCATAATTAAATTTAATGAAAAATCAATATCACTGGGATGCCGTGATGTTGATTAGCCATGTGAAATCTTTATTAGAGATAAAATTAGGCACATAAAATCGGGCACCTTACATACACTCTAGAAACCGACATTTAATTATGAGGATCAGTTCCTCCAGATCCGAGGTCCTGGTCTTGAGCCGGAAAAGGGTAGAGTACCCTCACCGGTTGGGGAGGATTTCCTGCCGCAAGTGGAGGAGTTTAAGGAGTTTATCTCGGGGTCCTATTCACAAATGAGGGATAGATGGAGCAGGAGATTGATAGGCGTAGGATGTCTGGGCTCTCCCTTAGAGATAGGGTGAGAAGATTATAATCATACCACAACAATATATATCGATATATATATAGTATATATATATATATATATTAATATACTATAATATATTATAATAATATCATACATATATATATATATATTATGATATATATATTACATACAAGATATAGATATATATATTATATATTGATATATAATATATATATAATACATACATATACTAAATATATATAATATATCTATATATTATATATTATATATATCTATGATCACATACATATATATAATATATAATATATAAATATAATATATATATATTATATATATTAATATACAATACACATATTATACTATATCTATATACAGACACATATAATATATATATATATATATATGATACAAATTACACATAGATTAATATATATATATATATATATATATATATATATATTATACATACACATATTATATATATATATATATATATATTCTATAAGATATATATTATATATATACATACACTATATAATATATATATATATATATATATCATATATAGTATATAAACGGGCCCAGCATCATTGCCAGGGCCCCCACCACCACACACACAAAGCACGGGTTTTTTCCTGCTTTTTAAATCTCTCACAAAAGTTTATTTGTCTTAATTTGGATATGTTCATTGCAAGTTAGTGGTTGACTATTTCTCAACTTCATAAGAGCACAGCCAGCATGTCAGGAAAATTAAGCCATTTTTTGAGCTGCTCTTTATCATTTCCTATAATTTTTCTCCATCCATTGTAGGAGGTATGATAGGTTAAATACTTTGGAAATTCCCTGCCCTCTGCATCTGCTGGCTGTTCCTTTGCCCTCTCTGAGAAAGCCATCTGTTTTGTCATTACACGTATAAGTTTCACTCAATCAGAAACAGTCATTTTTGTCAGACATACTGCAGGATTGTTGAAATTAAATGGGTGATCATTCTCTGATCCATTCTGCTCTCTGACCAAGCAGCCAGCCCCTCCATCCAGACTGTGACTGTTAAGCCTGGTTTATGCTTGATGCATCCGTGGGTCCTGCGCAGCCATGTTACCTAATTTTGACTACCAGACCCATCTGTGCTGAAATTCTTATTCATGCAGAAAGTCCGAGCAGACAAGCAAGAGCTCTGGAGGAGGTTCGTACGTATAGATGTTTATGGTTAAGCCCATAAAGATCACCATGATCAACAAATTGTTAACAATTCCAGGAGAGACTTGGTCATATGCCTCTCCATGTGTCTCTCTCTCTCCCTCTCTCTGTAAAAAAAAAAACTGGGTAACATTGCAAGGTGCCCCACCCAGCAGCGCTGTGGGCCAACTTAATGAGGCACACCCCTCCATTGATAAAATAGACATGAGACGTCCCCATTTTTCATCTGAGATATCTGATCACTTTATCCTTAGCTTCCTTGATTAAGATTACCTGGCTCCGGATGGTTATTATCATTCACCTGTGATACCCGTCCTGCTGCACTTTTTGCAGTCTCATATTCACATTTGTTTGTATTTACTCATAAAATCCTTCAATTCTGAGCATTCATGTTCTCTTATTATCTTTTCTCTCCTGAGCACCAGAACTCTGAAAACCGGACATTCTTAGCAGCTAAATGAACTTCCAAGCCGTCTTTATGGCCAAACCATATTTGTGTTGGGGTGGGGGGTGTTCTGGGCACTGATTAAAACAAAACAGAATACATGTATATAAATATGGAGATAAAATATTTATTAACTTTGATCAATATTAAATATTTTTCATATAAATAATAACATTTTGCAATATTTCTCCAGCCTATAATTTAATGATTAGAACCCCAGTTCTGCCCCCCACCTTTCCTTGGCCTATATATATATATATATATATATATATATATATATATATATATATATATATATATATATATATATATATATATATATATATATATATATATGAGAATACTTATATGTCTAAAACTTCACTCAGTGTTTTCCCAGTTACCAACAACGTCTCACCGCACCACTGCATTCTCCAAGCATGAATAAACTGAATGCCAGCTGAAAAATGGGCAGGTAACGTCAGTCCCACTGAGATCTCACTATGTTTTTTAAAAACCTTTTTTTACATGGTCTTAGCATGAGCCCTGGATCATGTTAAATGACTACTTAACTAAGCAAATATACATTTGGGAGGACTCTAAATTTGCTTTACTACAATGGATGACGTGTTTGCAGCCCCTGATCCCTCCCCAGACACAATATACATCAGAAGATTCAAAATTTCCCAACATGACAGTTGTTTTGCCCTAATGTCATGTTTGTGTAGTTAGCTGCAGCTTGTCACCCGTTCCTGTACAATATTGGATCGTCTTTTATTTGGTTAACGCTGCATCCATTTTGAAGCAATATGGGATGATTTCTTCTGTAATTTGAAAAATGTCAGATAAGCATGCCTGTCACAGACAAATAAACATTAAGTGTTTACGGGACATAAGTACGGCAAAATGATCGTGATGGGACCCACTCATGTGTGTTTCTTATAGACGAAAACTACACGTCTGCCTCGTGCTCCTTTCAGTTACACTCCTAAGCGAAAACCCTCGCAAAAATACAGATGGGTGTGAGAAGAGGTAAATCCCTGACTGAACATTATCAGTGGCGACAAAATTGGTTCTTTAGCAGTCTATGAGCTCATTGGGTTCAGCTGAGACACTATGTGAGGTTATAAAAGTTGTAAAGTGATCAGCTGTGACCTAGATATGGAGTCATGGCATTTCTGAATTTTGTTTTGCTTTTTGATTCAACTGCTTATAGTTTTAATGGTGTTAAAACTCTAAGTGGTGGTTTATATGAGCATTTAGCCAAGACTGAGCCATTTCTGTGGATATGTCTGTGTTTTACTATGGGGACTTACAGTAATTAAGAGATAAAAAATAATGGTTAAATTCCTCCCCTGGTACCGGGGGTTGGTGCTACGGTAGTGGTTCTGTTGAATTAGCTGTAGAGATGATTGAACTTCAGACGTGTGTGGAGGTGTTGGTGGAAGTTTTCATAATACAATACTTTTCCAAAATAAAATGCTCTAATTGCAATTAAAATGAGAAACTTGACAAACCAGTAAAGTGAGCCAACTCCAACCCGAGCTGCCCCCCCACCCCCACCCCCACCCCGATTTGAAATGCTTCTGATGCCATCTCTCTCTCTCTCTCTCTCCCCCTATATATCCATCAACCTGCTGCAGGAATAAGGATGATGAGAGTTAATAAAAGAAGGAAGAGCGCTGTGAACCTGTAAAACGTATGCGGGCTGGATATGTTCCATGTTGGCTAGATGTCTTTTAAGACCACCTCTCTTTCAACTTGTGTGTTCCTGGGAGTCGAAACACAGTCAGTGATATCTGGCAGAAAATGTCTGATATAGTATTGCCCATTGGTTTTGTGGCTGTAAACATCTATATTTGTTCAATAGGTGAAGTAAAACATTTCAAATTTAATTTTGATAATACAACTAACTGTTTAATTTAACACTATGATGCTCACAAATATTATTGTTCTTTCATTTACTTTAGGTCACTGTTACAATAATACATAGCCATGTTTTCTCTTTCTTATTTGCCATGAAGTAACTGACTTTCAAAAATAGCTTGGGAGAACCTGGTTAAAAAGATTTGACACAGTCCTCAGCTGCATACTATCTCTAGAGCTACTTGTGAGCTATGAGAATCTAGTAATTATTATGTGATACACAGCTGTGAGTCATTCTAAGTGACTAAGACAGTTTAGATAGGGTAGCATGCAACACACATGCATGTATTCAACTCATCTTCAGCAGGCAAATTACATGCTTCCATGCAGTCTGCATTTCAAGCTTAAAAGATGGACTTTGACACTGTGGATTCTTAGTGTTAAGTGCAGTCATCGTCATTGGTTGGAATTATGTAATTTACATAATGAGCAACAAATGTGCAGCAACGGACAGAGGTGCTTGGGGAAATTTGAGCTAGCAGTTGTTTTAAGATTATATAGAAGTGCATTCATTTTAACCAGCAATTCCTCCAGTTCCTTGATTACCAGTAATGTAATTTACATTAGGAATAAATTATTTTCTGATTTGTGACTTTCTCATACAACTGCCAACAGCTGGATTTAGAAAATACTGGGGATTTTGGGACTGTTTATGTTCGACAATATGTTCTTATAAAAAAGATGTAACATATATGTCACGTGTTGAGACCAGATAAGAAGATTTTTATTTTACATAAACCATATATTACATTATGTGGACAGGGCCAGAAAATGTGCTGTGTGTCGTAATGACAGTACAGAGGATCTGCAAAAGGTTTTCCCAAGAGATTCTGGGTACATTTTACACTATCTGATCTGTATTTATTCTAATTAATTTAATAATTACTTGTAACAATCCAGATTTGTTGGATAGACCAATAAAATAGAAACAGCTACTAAATATTCTTGAGCGAGTTTCGTTTTGACATATTTATTTAGAAACTGTCTAACTACACCAGACCTGATTAGGAACAAATACGTTAAATTTTTTCACACATTTTGTATTTTAGTAGCTTACATGAAGATGGACAAAAATGTTTTCCTTAAGATTTGTCCTACTACAAGTTTCTTCTTTTTCTGTATTCTGCTCCTGCTTATCTTTATCTTATACCTGTCGTCTGTCTGAAAAAAGACTGCTCAAACAGATTAAGGACACCTAGTCTAAGTGGTGTTTTGCTCTTCCTTCTACATCTGAGTACCTGGTTGTCCTTGATGGAACTCATTGATATTTGAATGAAAGTGCCTTATTGTGTAATATGCCACGAAATGCAGAAGTTAGGCACTCATTCTTTTTTGCTTATGCTTGTAAACTATGTGATTGTTAGATGCTTACTCACATTAGGCAATGCAAGTTTATTTATAAAGCACTTTTCAGTAACAAGGCAATTGAAAGCGCTGTTTTCTTGAAGATTTACTTCAGGCGCATTGTGTATTATGTTCTGATATAATTTGGTTGTGAACAGGAAGGGACAAATAACAAGCTAGAGGTAATTTTTTTCAACATGTAAAAATATGGTGATCGTAAGGTTGTTAGTTAAAAAAAAACATGACTTTCTGCTCATCACCATTTTCCTGCTGTCATTATCACTAATGGCACTTCAGGAAAACTTAGCTTAGGAAGCTTAGAATTGCACTTTCCAGTTGCTAGCTGTTTTGCCCCACCAAAGTGTTTTTCCCTCACCAAACTAGTTTAAAATAAGAAATCCTTTATTGTTTCCATGTTGAAGTTGTGCTAATGCCATATCAAATCTATAAACCCAATTTCTGACTCAGCTCCTTAACATTCTCTCCTAAAATCAACAGGTGAGATGATTAATTTGTTTAAGAATTAACTGTTTAGAGCAGGGGTGTCAAACTCATTTTGGTCTAGGGGCTGCATACAGCTTAATCTGATCTCAAGAGGGCCACACGAGTAAACTCATTGCAAGATTAAATAGAACTAATAAATGTGGACTTGTTGTTGATTTTTATATTAAATTAATTGCACTTTTACACAATATATTATGAATAACCTCAGCGTTTTTAAGAAAAGTATGTGCAATTTCAACAATGCTTTTACTCAGTTAAACATTTACTTGTGCATTATGCATAAGTGATCGTGATTATACAATGTTGAAAAACATTTATTCACATTTTTTGGAACTTAAAAACACTGTCCTACATGACAAAATACATCAAACAGATAAAAATTAAGAAATGATTTAAATTTTTCCACACCTGAAGCTTTATCTGCTAATTCAAACACAATATAGGACAATATAGGAACTGCATATTTTTAATTAAACAAAGTACATGTTTTTTTTTCAATAATTGTTTTATCATTCTCTTCCTTCTATCTCCTCTTTCTTTCACCTTTTGTTTTTTTCTTCTTGTTCTTCCTTTCCTCTCCTACTTTCCCATTGTAGTGTCCATATCATTTGAGATATTCCCCGCATGAATCATAATAAAACTATTCACATTCATAAATCAAGCGGAGCACTATAGCAAAAGCAGTACAGCCCCACCTGTGAAAGTCATATCTGATGAGCTCTTTTTGGCATTAAGACAACAATTCTTATTGCCACATTGCCAGACAGGACACTGGAAAAAATATTTTTATTATTATTATTATAATTTTTTTTTTTAAATAATGATAATGCATTTAGCCACAGGGCCGGACTAAATTGGATCCGGCCCGCGGGCCGTATGTTTGACACCCCTGGTTTAGAGCCCCATTGTGTAAGATTTTCACAGTCAGTAGTGTAAAGCATGGTGGTGAGCTATGTTAGTAGCCACAGCTGCCCTGGGGCAGACTGACCAAAGCAAGGCTGCCATACATCAGCGCCACGGGGCCCTCTGACCACCAGCAGCAGGCAATTCGGGTGAAGTGTATTGCCCAAGGACACAATGACTGAGACGGTTGGAGCAGGGGATCGAACCGGCAACACGCCCATTGCAGGATGATCTCCCTAATTCCCTAAATGAATTACAAGTGACCTCGCTGTCAAGCGCATAACAACTACTACAGAAGCCGCAGAGTATTCTAAATGTGATAATGTAAACATGTCCTCCATGTATTAGCTGCTGCTAATAACTATTAGCTACGGTCATCGTGCGAAATGGTTTCGGCTGCTGTTAAAGTTGCTTGTAAATTCTGAGTCGCATTTTTTTGGGGATCGTTTCTGAACATACAGTCGCTTTTTTTGGCTCCAAAAAGCGCCTGTAAACTCAAATAAAGAGACCCGGTTTTGCTGCTGCATTACAGACGGTGAACAGGGCTGATATCCCTCCGCCCCTCTTTGTACACAGTCCCTGGCAAGGAGAGGGAGACGAACAAACGCGCGGTGTCTAAGAGGATGACGGAGTAGTTGTTGAACTACACTGCCCTATTTCTAACATAACGGCAAAAGATAAACTTCACATATATACTGAATAAACGTAACCTGTCCAGCAGAAAGCCTGCAATCTCCACATCCGTTTTTTTAATCCGTGCTCCCTAATGATAGTAATAGCTGCGCCGATACAGACTCTCATTTTCTCCCGTTTTTTTCTTTTTCTTCCCTCTCGTTGTGCAAAGAGTATGGATGGTTCTCCCTTTCAACAGAAAGCAGTAAATAGAATGATATATGGTCGTCTCACAACATGGCGCCTCCCAGTGGGTGCACGAACACCATGTATTCTTAAACTACTAATTCTAAGTTGTGATAATGTTTTCATTTTTGATGTGATGTTATTAGACTTTGCCAGAATATGCATTTATAAAAGCAATGCTTGATTTTACGCACTGTCCCTTTAACTATTTTTGCAGCCCTGTTGGTAGGAAATCAGATCAGAGCTTAGCTGGAATCCTCCACAAAACAAAAAGCATAAAACAATGTTTATATTGATGCTGTGATGTGGCTTCAAGCAGGTTTTCAAGTGGTAGATAATTTTCAGGACCATTTAGGAATTGGCTCATGGTACATGGTAATTAAAGGAAAAGCTTTGGTGGAAAAACCTAGTAAGCCTTTTTGTTACTGGTGCTATTCTTTTTGACATCTTTGTGCTATTTATTTTTAGGTTGGTACAATTTATTTTAAGTTTCAAAAATAGCATTCCCTCTTTCTTTAAGTTTTTCTAAACGTCCTTTTCATGTGCTACATACATTAGCTTTATAATAGGTAATCTAAATTGGTTAAATTTATATAGCACTTTAAAGTCATACTCACATATTCGCTCAGTTGCACACAATAGAACTAAAACACACAAATTCATACACAAAAACACATATTGGTGGGAAACTTGGGGTTGTCCAGGGAAAACTGGAAAAGAACCCACAACCTTCTGATTGCTAGACAACTACTCTATCCCCTGAGCCAGTCACCCACAAGCAATATGGTTTTGAACCGCAGTCTCCCACAAGTCTAAACTGATGCCATCTCATCACCTTGCAGGTCAGCTCACAGCCTGTCTCCCATGAAATGACAGCTATAATAACTGTCTCTGTAAGACTGCATCTTAGATGCTTTTAGATAACATGCTTGCATAACACTTAACTGTCTGAATTTCAGTCTGTCAGTGCATGACCCTCAACCTGCACCCTCCAGGGTGCAGCTGAGTGCCGCTGGTCTATTCTTGTTGGTGCCACAGTTTTCACGAAGCTCGGCTCTAATCCGCCTATGTAATCTGTCAGATCGGGCAGCAGCCAATCACAACCTGTGTGCACTCTGAAATGTTGGAATCAAAATGCCTGACAGCAGAGTGATGCTGATAACACAACATAAAATATCAGCCATGATGTTGCTGACATGCTTTCCTTTGAACAAAAGTACTAACTGAAAATGTGTCCGATTTAAAACTTTAGTCATGCAAAACATATACTGCAGACATGTAAAACCTCATTATCAAAATGAATGTCTTTATGGCTGCATTTACTGGGTTTCCTGGGGGAAGATGTTCTTCCACGAGCAAGATAGAGAGAGAGAGAGAAAAAAAACACCCCATAAAGTCTTTAATATCACATTCAACCAACTAAAAGCTGTTGGGTTTTTTTTCTGCTTGTAACAGGTAACTGAATGTCATATTTAAAAAGAAAAAGAGAGATACATTAGATTGTATGTAGTTTATGGTATTCTAAATATGGTATGGTATTTAGAATGTAGTAATTCAGTAGAAATAATGCCAAAGTTAAAATGACTGTGTTCACTCCGATATCATATGGTGTCTATCTTCAGTCTTTCAGACATCAGTGGATTATTTTTGTAATAACTAATAAGATTGTTTCATTCATCAAGCAGCACAGATGCTAATAAAATAAGAGGGCATGCAAATATGCAAAAAGATGTTCCTTTGTTGCCACCATTTTAGGCTACATTTGCTGTAAACAGCAATATTATTTTCCCCATACATATCACTTATATTATTTTATACTAATAGATACATATCATCTTCAACAAATTAACAGGGAAAAAAATGATCCAACAAATTACATCATACAGATAAATTTGGCATTTCACAGGACCGAAAAATGCATTACCATGATCAGGACTATTAGCATTTCAAATTAAAATATAGCTTTGAATTTAACATACACCTTAAATAGTTTGTGAACAGTATAAAAAATTGGTTGTTTTTCTTGGATAAGGAAATCCCTGAAAATATTCACTTAGGGATAAAACTTCGTCATAATTATTTTGTACCAATCTGTATGCTGGATGTATCCAGTGCCTACAAAATAAATGAGTTTAGCAAAATCACATGGTCAATGTTGGAAAATGACTGTACAGTATACATTGCAGACTAAATGAATTAGCTTAAGGTTACCGCTTTTTCTATAAAGAGATTGCTAAATATGCCTCAATTGTAAATTTATGTTTAAATATACTTAAAATTGCATGATGAAGCATCAAAGGTATTGTACACGTTTGCATCATCAGGCATCACTCAGTCTGAATTTGCTGTTCATCCCCACCATGAGTGGTGAGGGACAGAGAGAGGAAGGGAACCTGTCATTCGGAGCATGAAATCCCTTTAACCATGTCCTCTGTCACTCAGCAGTCGGTAGGGGAGCACAACATGCAGAGCTGTAAACTCACAGGTTAAGAGCTAGGACCACCAATGTTACATGCTGAATCTGCTCAATGGATGAAGATAGACCATATAAAGCATATGCATAAATCTAGCAATCACTTGTGAACTTTCTCAGTCAGCAGACATGCCATATCGACACCTCAGCATCCCTCCTACTTACATTTGGCAGCTGTAGGTGTTGTAGACTAATACACCTAACACACAGTGCAGACTTATCCCATTGCATATTAAATAGTTTCGTTTATTTTACTTTCTGTAGGCGCACTTCGTTGCCACTAGTATATTTTGCTTTGTACTCTATAAAAGCAATAGCAGCAAATTTCAACTCCTTCTTCACAGGGGCATGGGACATTATTGCTGTACTTTAGCACTCTTGTCTCTCACACTAGATATTTCCTACTGTGCAGTGCTATTGTATGCCTTTTGTGAAAGTAGCTTAAAGGCATAGAGATTCCTGAATATGGAAAGGCACTGTGCCTTTCACCAAATGCCGATTGTCTCTTTGTATTGATGTTCTGCTTTTATTTTTTTTTCTTCTTCTATTATTTGCTTGCATTTTGTTACCATCTGGGTGACATCTAAAAATAAACATTACTGTTTTCCCCCTTTTTAAAAACACATGCAGTTGCATTTGGTCACTCCACTGTCTTATATTTGATACAAGTGAAAGAAGACCATCATGAAACAACAGACTTTTTCCTTAAAGAATATATTGTATTTCTCCACCGTTTTAGTTAGAAAAAGACTGTATAAATCCATTGTTATTCATAAGATCATAACCCTTCAAAGGACATAATAAGATCAATTCCTGGAACTTAAAGTCTGGCTTTAGGTAGTTTTATACTACTCAAATCTGTCAAAATGTAAAATAATACACCTCAGGTCTTAGGTCCATTTTCAAAAAGGGAGCATTGCAAGCTAATATCAGGCAAATTACCAAGGATATGAAAGAACATACTGGATCTGCTTTTGAGAAAATCTGGACATCAGTTGTTGCTGCATGGCTGAATCTTTAAATGAGAAACTAAATGGAAATACATTTTATTTAGACATTTTTAGCTGTAACCCTGAGGTACAGTGAATGTCTACAGATGTGATTTCAAAGTATAGCTAACAAAACAAAAATGAATAGTTATTTTTAGGGCATCTTAGAAAGTGCATTATTCTGTTACTTTTAATTCATATTATGTTAGATTTCTGTTGATTGCTGTTTTTGGTAATTTGTCACATTGGTGATTTAAAACATCACAGAATTGTTTGTAGCAGACAAAACAATACTAGCACATGGGACATGAAATTTTCCAAAATGTATTTCATAAATTAAGGGAAAAAAGCTATCCAAGCCAACCTGGAAGTATTTGTTAAAGTAACCTGTCTCAGTTAAGCTCGGTGTTAATGATTCAACCGTCAAAATGACACTTTCCAAAATAGCATAATTTAAAGAGTTCCAGTGTGAACACCATAACTGACCAAAAACATCTTCACAATTCCCCAAAATTTTGAAAATGCATTCAATGGATTGATGAAACAGAAGCAGATTATTTTGGAGGTGGTGGTATTGATGTAATTACATATTTGGGCTGCTTTGCTCCTTTGGGACTTAAAAAACTTGCCCTTATTGATGGTATCATGAATTCTATACTCTACCAGAAAACATTGAAAGAGAATATCCACCCATCAGAGTGTGGCCTTAAGAGTTAGAGGGAACAAGTCAAAGTTAGATGCTGTAGCATGACCTTAAACAATCCATTACTGCTCAAAAGCCCTCTAGTGTGGATGAATTAAACCACTTCTAAAAGGTAGAGTTGGCCAAAGTTGCTCCACAGTGATGTAAAAGACCCCTTGCTAGTTATCATAAGCGTTTGATGGCAGTTGTTGTTGCCAAGGGTGCTACAGTCAGTTATTAAGTTTAGGGGGCAATTACTTATTCACATGAATGGACTGAATTTATATAGCGTTTTCGAGTCACACTGATTACTCAAAGCACTTTACACTGGAGTCACATTCATCCAATTGCACTTACTAACATGCAGTGACACTGAAACACATATCAGTAGGCAACTTGGGGTTAAGTAATGTACCTTGCCCAGGGGAACATGAGCATGTGGCACGAGGAAGCTGGATAAAGGGGCAGATTGGTCTGAATGTTTTTTTTTCTTCCTAATAAATACATTTATTAATCTTTTGAAAACTGCATGTTTTTTTTTTTACAACATGTAATCCTTGTCAGTTAGAACTGCACTTACTGTGACAAAAAAAAAAAAAAAGCAAAGACGTGAAATTTGTTATCATATTTTCACAGCGCAATCTACAGAGACCAACACATTTTTGGTGATCACATAATTACATTTAGGTCTTCTCTCAACTAATTTGAACATTCTGTGAAAATCTGTGTTATTTCCTTGCTTTTGTTTAAAAACTAAGGGATAGGATTCAGATCAAATCTGTGTGTAAGCTGCATTTCCTCCGCTGGCTGCTGATGCAGCTGCAGCCTAAAAATAGGCCTGGTCCAAACAAACAGAGGGGAGAGGACTTCGGTTAACCCCTGAGACCCTGTCCTAATCTGACCCCAATGATAGGAGCCATCATTATAATAGCAGTTTTCCTGGACTGCCAGGAAGGGTGCAGGTTACCTGCTGAGAGAACCCGGCATCTTCTAAGCTCGAGAAAAGCATGGCATCCTGTTTTGAGCACCTTCATATCCCCTCCATTGTCAGCTACCTGTCATGGTCTTTTCTGTTGCCTCACAACTAGTCCTTTTGCCAACATCGACTCTGTACCACAAAGCCGACAAGGAAGGGGTGGTTAATTCTCTGCCATTCACGGCTGCCTTTTCATATTTCCAGATGGCCAAGCATTGGGGAGGTTTGGGGAGGTTATTCCTTATATGCATCACATGGCCTGGATTCAACAATGCAGTTGTAGCAAAGCTTTGCTTCCCTAACAGTGCTTTTCTGCAATCAAAGAGTATTCATCTCCCACTTGTACAACCGTTTTGGCACAGTTTGGGTCTCGTGTTTTTGCTCTCACTTCTTCTCTTTCCCTCTGTTCTCTTTCTCTTACTCAGAGCTTTATACTGCAACCAATTTCTCTTTGGGAGCAATTCAGTGATGTGCAGATTCTTTCAGATTTATTACACATAGGTTTATAGGTCAGTCTTCATTAAGAGGTAAAACCATTAAAGGGGTATAGATGAAGAGAAGGTACTTTGCAGAGGTTTTTCAGGTAAAAAAAAAAAGATGTATCCCAACCTTAGAGCTTCAGACAACCAAGAACCAAATTATTGCATTATCTGGCAAGTATTTTTTTTTTATCCTGGTGGATGGGTGGGAAAGCAGAATTAGTTTGTCTCTGAAAAGGAGAAGTGTTCCAAGGTCGATCCGATGTTTATACAAGTCTATCAAATCCTGCATCTTGCAGACAGAAAGTAAGATTTTTTTGAATTATGATATTTAGTTTGATGACCATATTTACAGTTAAATATTTGAGATTGAGAAAATATATCCTTATGGTGATAAGGTATATATAGGTATATATATATATATATGTGTGTGTGTGTGTGTTTCAAAACAATATTACAAGCAAGAAGCCAGAACTTTAATTGTGATAGTTAAATGTGGACTTGTAAACTGTAAAAGCAAACTGATAAACACAATTAATTCATAAACACAAATACTTTTGGTCCTGCAGTATCAGCTCTCAAGGTCGTCCCATGTATCACAATAAGCCAAACGCAGAGACAAGAGGTCACAATAGATACCCCGTTTTCAAAGAGAACAGTCACTCGCTCACATAAATGCAATTTAGCTTTGACGCTTCATCTGGCAATGCATAGAAAGACTAATCCTGAAATGCTTTGACGTTGTTTACCTGCTGGAGGGATTTGATTGGATCAGAGAGACAGCATGGAATAAAGAATCCCTGGCCCACTAAAAATTTTCATCTTCAAAGCAGTGTTAGTGGCTCCATTAATATCCTGTCCCCAGTTTTATGTATGGTTGTCGTAGCTTCTGAAGAGAGGAGAAATCATATTAATTCAAATGCTAAGTGACTTTAGCTCTCTCTTGAATATTAGAAAGTGAAGAAAAACTTCTTTCATCAGATACAACGCTTAAAAAAGAAAAAGAGGAGACCAATGTTTTGAACATCCACCTCTGTAGAATCTCGTTACATGCCATTAGATCTGTGGAAAGCTGACTTATTCGAGATTTTGACACATACAGAACACTGCACTGTGCCGCCCCTCATTATATTTTAGCCACGTCTATGGACACAAACCTGGGAGGTAATGAGAGACCTACTCTATGATTATCAGTGTGTCAACCCCTTACATACAATAAAACCAGACAGAGTACAAGCTAAACTCCAGGCTAAAGAATAAAACATACATATGGTTCATATTATTTTCTTTTTTTTTTTTCCACAGGTCACAGATGGAGGTACCATCAAGCAGAAAATCTTCACCTATGATGCGATGTTTAATACAAATTATTCTCATATGGAGGACTACCGCAGACGTGAAGATCTTGTGTACCAATCGACCGTCCGGTGAGCCTCGCTTTTAACCATTCTTCAAATCAAATCATACTTTGTTATGTTGCATATTCAAACATGTCTGTGACACTGCAATTGTAAGTGCACAACTTCTCTTCTTACCATGTGCAGTCAACCATTCCAAAGTGACATGTTGATGGCGTTTATATATATGACTGTAAAAGACCAGACCCACTGGGGAAACACTTTGCAGGAACTTGTGTCAGAATGGATCACAGGATGCTAAAAGTTTAGTTAAAATCTAGTAAGAATGGTCCCCATTTAAACCAATGCAGTGAACATATTCGTGGTCGCATCACCCATCTTTGGTACATAGCCATTGAGATAAACATCTGCCGCAGTAGTCAATCAAGTATGGTTTACTAGATAGCATTAACATATTACAAGGAGATCAAAAGTAGAGAAAAAAAAACTGCAGTAGGAGGAGTCATCTGTTGCTTTTTTGGCTTGATTACATGTGCAGTGCATCCCAAGAACTGCCTCCTTTCTCTCAAGGGCTCCAAAATATGGCTGGCAACTCTTCTCCCCACACACATAATCCTGGCTCTACTGTTGTCTTGGATGTTGTGATCTGAATGCACAGTAACAGAAAGGGGAAAAAAACAAAACAGGCTTTTCATCTTTGCTACAACATTCAAAACCAGAATACTTTGTAGTTTGCATTCTCCTATAATGATCCCACTTTCATCATTACATCTTCATTCAACTTCTTTTTTTCTTCTTCCAGTTTCATTCATCTTGTGTTCCTTACTTGCGTTTTTCCTCAATATTTTCTGTGGTTTGGGTGCCCAGCTGAAGATGATTTATCTGGACAATCCTACTATGCCTTTGGGAGAGTAAGCATCATTGAAATGGAATGGTGTACGCACTTTCAAACATGGGAACATGACTGCACACTCAAACAAACAACATGACTCCCCCGCACAACAACATATGGATGGTGAAGTGAGAGAAAAATCCAAAACAAAACAGCTGAATGGTACCTCCACCTGCATATTTAAGGGGAGTAAGACACCTACAAAGAAACCAAGAAATCCTTTCAGAATTTTTTTTATTATTATTACAAAACAGTCTTAAAACTCCAGATGTATATAATGTTCTCATTATACGATTAGACCCTGTAAGACAAAAAAAGACATTAAAAACATTCATTGCACATAGTCTCAAGTCTCAAGGACCTCTATTACTAAAGATCAAACAAGCAGGGATTGTTTTTTTCTCTCTCCTTTTAAAGATATTGTCATAAAGTATGATTATAATGCATAAATGGCAAGTGTGGCTGATAATTACCCATGAGCATTTTTAAAATCATATAGTTAAATGTGTGTATCGGTGCAAAGGTAGGTTTGCTTGATGTGAATAGCTTCTTTCTCCCCTGTCTTTAACAGCAAATAAACATTGGTTGCTTTGATTTAATCATGTCCATGATCATTTTTTCTCCCCATCCTCACAAAGTGCCTTGGTGCATGAGCAAAGATGTTTTCATTTGCCTTTTTCCCAACACCCGCTACATCACTCTTATTGTCTAAATCTAACTAATTAAATTTTTAATTAAACAAAGCCTTATTCTATGCACGCAATACATGCTTTGCTTTATTTGTTTCTTTTATGTTTTTAATACACATTGTGCAAAGAACAACTGCTTGAACTAAGGGAAGTTACATTATGTAATTCTATATAAACAGAAAAATCACATTTCAGTTACGGTTCCAACATGAAATACTCTCTCCCACTTTTACACTAAAAGTGTCTCTATGCTGCTGAGATTTTACCAACACAATAAAAAGAAAATTTATTTTTGTTTATGCAGCACTCCTCTGTTATGATTATCACAGAGTCGAGGAGCAAACAAAGAGAAAGTGTATCAATTTAAAGCTTATTTTGCAATGGAGGGTGTTGTGTTTGACAAAATGGACAACTAATACTTTTTCTTGTTGACTGAAACAAATGTAATAAAAATGCTAATCTTGCCAAAGGTAAATTATACGCTGACTTTACTGTTTTATCTGAAGAAGGAAAAGTCCCATTTTCTGACATAGTTACAGTGGATGCCAATTGTGTTTCATAGTTTGATCAAGAGGTAACAAAACTACAAAAAAATTAGCCAAGCTTAATTTACATGTATTAGCTTGGGAGGTTTTTGTTTTTCATTAGTAAAAAATACTAAAACTCTTTGCTAAACTATGCTTTAAATGCTTTGCATTTAGCATTTCTGATTTAAATGTAAAACAGATAGTTGTGGTTTTAAAAATGATGAAGGAGTTGGATGCCTTGATCTTGGTACGTTATTTGTAATTGCTAAATTCATTTAAATTATCCAATTCAGATGTTGACCACTTATATTTTAAATTGAATAAAGGATGATCAAAAATACAGGCACTCTAAAAAAGTTTCCACATTTATTAAAAGTAATTCTTAGTTTAGAAAGTAAATGGACAGAAGGAGCTCTTGACACTGGAGACAAGTGTAAAGGAGGAAATTTTGGTCAGAGTGGTCAGGCTGGGAGGCTGGGTAGAGTCTCTCTGGAGAACAGAGTGGCGATGAAGAGGTGGCACTTGAGTTGAGCAAAAAGTGTTTGGCAGCAAAAATGAACCCTGAGCACCTGAGAAACAATGAAAGAGAGCGAGGGAGGAAAATGGAACCAGTAAGAACAGGTTGGCCTGACAATCCTACTGCTTGCGTGTGCCAGATGCTCTGGCAGAGTGTGGTAAGAATGCCAGAGCTGATAAGCTGCTGACATTGATAAGTTAATGCTGAGCAGGTTTTCCAGCCACAGGAATCCCATGGTACCTCACTTTGAATCAAGCATGTGGTTAAAAGTCAGACTATAGAAGCACAAATGGACAAAGACAACTTTAACCCACTTGGGACTATAGTGTTTGAGTGATAGCAAATTACCTTGATAAAAATAAGAAGGGTTGGACTGGATCAAGGACTTGACAGTGGCACAGTTGGTAGCACTGTTGCTTTTCAGCAAGAAGGTCCTGGGTTAAAATCCTGGCATGGGTTATTTCTGCATGGAGTGGGCATGTTCTGCCTGTGCATGTTCTCCTGGACACTCCGGTTTCCTCCCACACGCCAAAAATGTGACTGCGAGGTTAATTGGTCTCTAAATTCCCCTTAGGTGTGAGTGTGTGTGTGTGCGCTTAGTTATTTGTGTGTCTCTGCTGTATGTTGCCCCATGGCCGCTGGAGATGGGCACCAGCTTCCCTGCAACCCTGCATGGAAAGGCAGGTATAGACATTGGATGGATGCACAATTTTAATCAGTGTACTAAATTCCCAAAGTCCATAACATAAACTTGTTACAGTGATTTCCAGGCAGGTGTAAAAGAAAGTAAGAAACACTTTAAGTCTGTTTTTTCTGGGTTGTAAAGCAGTGTGTTCTGATAATTCTATTCTATAAGCTTTATATCTGTGATGTACACATAACATAGTACTTAATGAGAAGAGAATGAGTCCTTAGACATGTCGTAATCAGTGAAAAGCCTTTTTTTGTGGGAATTCTTTGTTAGCTTTACTTGTTCCTGTAATCCTCCATCTTTTATGGTTTTTATCAGTCAGCTATGCCTTTTTTATTGGATTTGAATTCATGAATGCAAAAATAACAAATATAACCAAAGCTTTGTTAAGGGAAAAAAAACATGAAAGATGAGCTTCATCAGCACATTATAAGCAGCCAGCACTAAGCCAATCACACTTCTTTTGGCACGCAACGGATCACAGCATTATTCTCGTCATTCTGTTTCATCCTCATTCCTTGAGGAAACATGGCTGATTACACACATCCCTCTGCATCTGGTCCACTAGGTAATTTGTCTCTGCTTTTCATCGAGTGCAGAGTGACTTGCCACTGCCAGTCCTGGTCCATTCACTCAAAATGCTTGAGGCCAGAAACAGTATCTGACAATGTCCTAGTTAAATTGATGCAAAGTTTGACTAAATGAGGTATCAGAAGCTTCTTTGCCAAAACTGCTTTTTTTCCCGGCTCTCCGTTGCGATTATAGCATTTGCTTGTCATTTCTAGTCAAGAATGAATCTTGAGGAAGGCCCATATAACAGTAAAGAGCTTTTAAATGCATCTTCTTGGTGATAATCTCTTTTTGTTGGGTGCCTTTTTTTACTACACCTTCTTGGGGGACCATTACTACTGATCACAACAATGGATGGCTGTTTTGTTTTCATGTACACCAGAGGTTTTGTTGTGTGTTTGTGTCAATATTTTATTTTTTTACTTTATTAAATGAACTTTTGTGCACATGATTTTTTGTCCATAAGACAATACATCATTTTTAAATGTTTTTGTTTATATTCAAACATCTGTCCTTGTTGAATCGTTGCTAATATGTTGCCAGATCCATTGTTTAAGAACAAAGTAAAAATATAAGTCATAGAAAAATTTATGTAAATCAGTAAAAAATTAAAGGGAAGGCACAAGGTAAATTTGGGCATTAAAGATCTTAAGGAATTGGTTGCTCTCCAGCAAAACAACAAGTTTCTCCTGAAAGAATACTAAACCTGTGTGTGTATTATACAGTTGATGTGTCTGTGGAAATAGCTGCCATTGTGATGGAAAGCACTATTTAAAATAAAATAGTGTAGCTATTCTAATTAAGATTTCAAACATTTGCTGGCCCATTAATAGTGACTAACTAACTGCAGCAACCGAGTTTTTAATGCACTCAGTGTCATGTGCTCCATTTCTCTGAACAGATTCTCAGTGGACTGGCACCTCTGAAAAGCTTGACATCAAAGATTAGAGCAGTGCTGAAAAATTAATTCCTCCAAGTCTTAATATTTAAGAGAAGACTCAGTGTTGGGAGTGCAACCTCTCCTCTTTTCCCACTCCTAATTCTGATGGACATGACTTGTTATCAAACAGGAAGGGACTACAGAACCAGGCAACAACTAAGAAACAATGGTTCCGGCTTTCTTGCTGAAGTCTTCATGCATATCCCGGCTTTTCTTCCACACCTCAAATTATCTTATCTCTGCTCTCCCTTCTCCGAGCTTGGTTTGTTGTTTTTTTTCTTTGTCTTGATTTGAATCCACAAATGCGGCAGTCATTGTGGATCACTAAACCGTGGCTTTGTTTGTAAAAACAAAGCAATGGGCTACATCAGCATTTCCCAAGACAAAACCAATTACCCTACCCCCAGCCACCAGCCCAGAGTCAGATTTACAGTGCTATTCTCATCACTTTCACTCTGTGGGGAAAAAAATGCTTATTTTATCTTACTCTTATCCCTGAAGTAAGTATCTGCAGGGAAATGATTGACTTCAGAGATGCATATTTCTTAAAAAAAAAAAAAAAAAAAAAAAACATGGGAAAAAATACATTTAGCCGTCCCATCTGGTCTGAGGAATTTAGATATGATGGTTGATTATTCCATGTCTCTAAGTAGTCTCTTCAAACTACAGATAATAGGTAGTTTATTTTACTTAAAATATATCTGAACTAAGGAGGTCAGAGTCAAAACATGATTTACAAATAATCCTTTTTTTTAATCTAATTTGATTACTGTAGCTATTCTACCCCTCTTAACAAAGAGACCCTTGATATTCTCCATAAAAGACACAACTCTGCAGCGACACTCCTAACTGGAACCACTACGAAGACATATAAATGACTAATTTATTAAGGTCTCTACACTTTTTACCAATTATTTTCAGGATTAACTTTAAAACGATTGTGTTGACCTTTAGGGCTTTGCATGATCAAGCACGTGAATAAATCTCTGACCTGTTAAAGCCTTACACATAAACTATGACCCTCAGGTCAGCTATCTAGAGATGACTCATGAATGCTTGGCACCATTATAACCCCAGTGGAGATCACTACTAACAAGCACTTACGCATCAGCTGTGGGATACCCCCTGCTTGTCTGTTTGCAGCTAATACAATTAGGACAACATTTTGGTTTAGTTGTTTGTTTTTACCATAAACTTTTACATTTGTATTTTTTATTTTTGTTTAATGTACTATTTGTCTTTTTATGACAGTTTTGCTCTCATGATGTATTATTGAGATTTTATTGAAAATAACCTTATATTCTGCTGTTTTAGGCGCTATATAAATAAAGTGTTCTTACTTAAAATGTGACCCTCAAGAATACAGACAGGATTTTGCTATAGGAAACCAGAAAACCAGTTTTCTGAGACAATAATTTGCCCTCTTAAACTGCCTTATGTGGACAAATATCATTTTCTTTACCTGTAACTGCATAGACTCAGGATTCCAGTTATAAGAACACCAACACACTATACTTCTATCTCAAAGGTGATGGAGACTGCACAGTCATAAAGTGCTCGTAAAGGAAGAAAATGGTTAGGATAATAACGCATGGAGTGCCCTTAAAGCTCACGCATAAAAAAGGAGGACAAGGAGTGGTGTTGTTGAAGAGAAAGAAACAACCAACTGTTAAAAAGTTTTCAAGTGAAAAATGGCACATTTACAGAAACTAAAGTCTGGCAATTACTTAAAATCTGATTGTTCATGCTTTTTCACTCTTATCATCAACTGAATATTCACATTGTTTTCTCCAAGAATAAGTGAAACAAAGAAAGGGCTTTAAATAAATCCTTAAATATTTCTTTTGTTTTCTGTAACTTCTAATCATGTCATTAAATGTTGTATAGCTTTAGAAGAGTAAATTATCTAAAGTCCTGTTTCAGAATGACAATGACCATGGAATTCAGGATAAGACTAAAAATACTTAGAAGGAGCAGGCTACCATTTAAAATGCTAATTTCAGTTTATTTATATATAAATATTCACAGGATATGCCTGTTAATTCCACATAAAATCCAAATGTTCAGTGGCTTCTAAATTGTGCTGCATTGATTAAAAAGTTTAGCAGAAACAACAGCAGACATTTAAGCCAACCATATTAGTTTTTCACAATAAAAAACATCAGCCTAAAAAAAATTGGTAACAAAATGGATGTTCTGCATGTGCTGCACTGAGGCTGTAGCCTTTGTTTGCCAGATAACAGGTTACAGGGGTTGCTAGGATCAAACTGTCAATGCCAAACTTTTACTCAGTCCACCACGTATAAAACCCTAAGTTTAGCCCTTTGTTTCTAAAAGTTTATCAGGCTTTGGTCCTATGCGATGGGAAAAATAAGAATTATGCCTGGAGGCAGTGTAAGAATTATAATTTGGGGCTGTTCTACTGCTACTGCTTTTTCTCTCCCTCTCTTCCTGCTCTCAGTGAAGCCAGACACTTTTGCTTCTCCTCTCCTTTGCCCTCTCCCTCCCCTGTATCAGCCCTGCTTCTGCTTCTATCAATCTTTTTGGAGCCTCTTTTTACATATCCTCCAAATTGTAAATTATGGATCTGGTCAGCTGGACGCAATTGATCAAATTTTCTCAACGAGAAGACTGGGCGAATGAGAGCCCTCCTGTGCATGGCAGGACATTTGCAGCTGAACACACGGTGGACTCCTGGAAGGAGGATCACATGTCTGTCCATTTAGTCGGTCGAGGATGTTGATTATGTGTTCAAAATTGGATTAATGACAAGAGCATTTCTGGTTTTTGGAACTGGCGGTTACCTGGAGTATTGAGAAAATGTCGGCAGCTGTTTTGGCCCATGTCAAGGCTGTCTGAACTATGTGAGGGATATTTTGTCCTCTGAACAGTCAGACTGAACTGTTGTGTAAGCAGAACTGCAGGCTAGCGGTGGTTCCTGAACTTGGTGCCGGTAAGGAATAGATCAGCACACTACTGTGAACCTGCCTGGCCGATCGATGTGTCAACATTTCAAACACTGAATCGTAATGCACTCCTTTATCATGTGGGGTCCCACAGGGCTCGATTTTAAGACCACTAGTCTTTTCATTGTACTTATTTGCTTTAGGCTCCCTCCTCAGAAGAAATGGAATTCCTTTCCATTTCTATGCTGATGATTACCAGTTCTATTGGCTCCTGAAGTAGGTGACAGCTTCTCGGTTAAGGTCCTATTGGATGGTTTGGAAGACAATAAAGCTTGACAAGCCTTGAACTTTTTGAACTTTAACAATAAGAAAACTGAGATAATACTGTTTGGACCAAGTCACTCATGTGACCCTAGTACTGTTGATTTAAGTCCCCTGACAGCATATTTTAAACCAAGTGTCACTGATTTGGGTTTTTAGTTGGACAGTGATTTGAAATTAGACGGTCAGATCAGAGCAGTTGTTAGGAAGGATTTCAATTTTGACAACTGCCTTAAGTGATAACAATTGATCTATCATGACAACTCCTTGAAACAATAATCCATGATTTTATTTCATCCCACCTGGATTATTGTAAAGGACTCTATGTTGGAGTAAACAGTCTTTGCTATCTTGTCTGCAGCTGGTACAAAAGACTGCTGCAGGTACTCCAAAAGCAGAGCTTACTGTATTACCCCTATTCTGGCCTCACTCCATTGGCTCCCAGTGCATTTTAGAGTTCATTTTAAAATTCTTATTTTTGTTATTAAGTATTTGCATGATCTTGCCCCGCCATACCTCTCTGAGGCCTTTTCTGTTGTTGCTCTTCAATTATGGAATAACTTTCCCCTCCACATAAGAGAGGCTCCTTCATTGCCTACCTTTAAAACTTGTCTCAAAACTTTCCATTATTCTTTGGTTTTTACCACCAGTGAGACTTAGTTTTTGTTTTAAATTGGTTTTATTGTTTCTTTTAAAGGGGCCATGACAACAAATGTAAATTTTCTGTGATTTTGGGGTCATAATATGATCTGTTGTGCACTGATGAGGCCGTGTGGATGTCAAGAGTGGATACCAAAGGATCTGCTCAGGGGTGGTCAGCTTTGTTTCTTTGCTCAAAAATGACCTTTCTACATAATTCATATTCTCCAGTTAGACCACACCATCAAGCAAACAGCCTTCCCCATACCCACCCTCCAGCCGGCTGCACCGGCTGTGAGTCGCGCTACCATGTCTGACTGCACCACTTGAGAGCAGGATGGCGCAGGAGCGAACACACAGCAGCCCCAGATCAGCCTCTCTGTATTGGTTCAAACAGGAAGCAGCCCCCACAGAAGCTGTGGAGCACAGATATCCAATATTCAAACTAAAAGTAACAGCGGTTACTAAAAAGGTGAGCTGATATAAAAAAATTATGGATGGGTGGGATGTTAAACTTTGAACTTTTAATACAATTGTTGTACGTATATCAGAAAAAAACTTAACTAGCTTTTAAAGATTAATACTTTTCAAAACGCAATTAAACTTTGAGTTTATTTTAAAAAGGGAGAAAGCATACTAATGGACATGTACATGTAAATATGACAGATTATAGCCTATGGCTAATTACCATATGTAATCCCTTCGGCAGGTTGAGTCAACAACATAAAATAATAAAATTATTAAAAGCAATTAGAACAGTAAGCCATCATTGCTGTGGCCAGTATAAATTGCATTAAGAGATAACATTTTCTTGAAAACAATAGCATTAAAAATTAAAGGAAAGCAAGAACAATGAAAAATATAGTGAAGTTAAATATATTTTAAATTAATCTTGGCTGCTGGATTAGGTATTTTGGGATTGGAGCAAAAATGGGTGCATAGAGGGTTTTTTTTAGCTGTGTTTCTTGTGTGACTCGTTTCTATAGTGTTGCTTCACATTGTGCTCCACTCTGTGTAAAATTGAAAAATAACTTTGCAAACTTCATAAAAAGCTCTCCGAGAATCACCTTCCTCTGGCCTCACCCAGTTAGAAACTCTTCTCCAGTCTTTGTTGTAGCTGCTGTTTATTTTCTTTGATCGAGTTTCCCTAATAATCTGTATGCAATCAAAATGTCAAAATGTCATTTTATGTTACGTGCATCCTGGTGCATAGCTGCTCATGAGGTGGGACGCTGCTGCATATTGACTGACAGCCAACGTGGCTCTCATTGACGATGACTGCAGCTCTGTGTTCTTTATTTTGGAAAAGCACATGTGGAATTTTTTTTTTTTTACTTTTCCGAATCTGACACAGCACAAGGTGAGATTTTGTTTTAGTTTGTGGGGCAGCGGGACAACAGTGGGGCAGCGTGATGACAGTGTGGAGCAGCCCCGCACAATTCCAGACATCTGAACACCCTACAAAATACCATAATAATGGTTTCTGACAGAGTGTTGCGCCGGGAACAGAGTTGTCGATGGAGGGGGGAAGGGGTGTGGGGGTTTGACCAGTTTTCCAAATATGGTAAAAACAACCCCCTACGAAAAGGTGATATTATTTTTTTTAATGAAATTCTTTGGAGAATTTACATATGCAGCATTATCAACTACATGGAACGATTAATACAGTGATGTTATGGCACCTTTGAGTGTTTTTATGCATTATTTCCTTTTTAATTAATGTTTTTTTTTTAGGTTTGTAGCTATGTACAGCACTTTCTTGCTTTTAAATGCTTTACAAATAAAGCCGGTATGATAGGGTATGTTATCTGTAATCAAAAAAGGAGATGATTGTAGATTTCAGGAAAAACTGATATATGTATCATAGGAGAGGAGGTGGAGGTGGTGGGTGAGCATATATACCTTGGTGTTCACCTGGACAACAGACTGGAGAGACAGCTGTGAAGCTGTATGCAAGAAGGGACAGAGCAGACTGTACTTTTAAAATAAGACTTAAGCCCCTGCACATCTTCTATGAGTTTGTTTTAGAGATTGCAGTCTCTTCTGGCATCACCTGTTGGGGATGGAGCGTCAGAGTCAGTGAGTTGCAAAGGTCAACATCCTGATACAACAAAAAAAAAAAAAAAAAACTGGATGTGTTCAAGGGACTGCTCTGTACCCTCTGGAGAAGGATTCTTCACAGAATGAAGAATGTTGCGGAAAACCCTGAGCATTCTCTACATAAAATTGTTATAAAAGTGTCATCAGAGGATTTATCAGGTTCACTGTAATGCTTCTGGAGATCCTTCCACAGCCATCACCATCTACAGCTACTCTGAAGAAATGCGGATAATATGAATTGCAACAACATTCATCTTCCTTTGGGATTAACAAAGCCTTTTCATATTCTAATATACTCTTAAGATTTTCAGAAGTGCCACTTTATAGTGTTTTTCTGAATTAAAATGGTGTTTTTGTGGTATTAAAATTGTAAGTACTTTGTGTTTTTAAGTAAATACAAAATTGTTCTTCTTCTTCTTATTATTATTATTATTATTATTATTATTATTATTATTATTATTATTATTATTATTATTATTATTATTAGTAGTAGTAGTAGTAGTAGTAGTAGTAGTAGTAGTAGTAGTAGTAGTAGTAGTAGTAGTAGTAGTGGTGGTGGTGGTAGTAGTAGTAGAGGTGGTAGTGGTACTTTTTTTGTAAATTGTGATGTCATTTTGATGCTTTTTGCACTTTTTCAATAAACCCAATTATATTCTGCTGAAAATTCCCTGTTTACATAATATACACAAGATTATTGATTTGCCCAGAACAATTTTATTATGTTATGAAATATACACCTGGTAAACCTTTAAACAAATATTATTTCACAAGGCATATCATTACAACCTCTGGTGTCCCAATATTCAATCTCACCTAAAGTTCAAAGTATCTTTGCTCATTCACTTGACCAAACGTAAAGAAGCAAATGAAAGTAAAACTTTGATAGCAACTTATTTGTATGAACATTTGGACAGTAATAAAAGCTTTATAAAAGTAAAAGAAATACAACATTATCACATTTGTTTTTCTCTATGGAAATAAATGACATTGAGGTTTGAAAATTATTCTGAAAACATTTTATTTTCTGGCATGACAAAAAGATGAGTCACCATTGTTGGACAACACCAAGTTTGCTGAGTCCTCTTTGCAGCAAAATTACATTCTTATGACACTGACATTTTTTCAAAGCCTTTTTGTACCATTTGTGTGCGCACTGTAAACACAATAACCATCACCACACAGAAATATGATATGAGGGAAAAAAATAAAGAATTCTACTGGGTGTTAGAAAGTCAGACTGACCTGATTTCAGTTTATTTTCTTATTGCTTTGTGCTATTGTAAAGCATTTAGTTACTGTGTCCTATTTATGAATATATGTATATGCTTAACCAAACCGTCAAAGGCTATTTTTCTGTTTTAGCACAAGGTTTGAATCAACTTATAGTTTTTTTCTTGTACTTTACAGGCTCCCAGAGGTACGGATTTCAGACAATGGGCCTTATGAATGCCATGTGGGCATATACGACCGTGCAACAAGGGAGAAGGTTGTCCTTGCTTCAGGAAATGTTTTTCTTACAGTTATGTGTGAGTACCATCACTGCATTGACTATATACATTTCAGGACTGCTTCTCGCTGAGAGGAGTAAATGTATATTTTAAAACAGAATGGTTGGGTGGAACATTGAAATTATGTATAGGGATGGTTCAAAGTCAGCAGGTCGAAGAGTATGACAAAGACGGAGGTGAAAGCCAAATGGCAGGAGAAAAACTTCTTTAACACTCAAGACATGTAAGGCTTTACATTTTTGCATGAGCTGCCCGAGGGTTGAAACTGATACTGTTTGATGGACATGGTGGTTCTTAGTTCAAGAGTATGGATTTTGATTTTAAAAAAATATGTTTAAAATGTTTGCTATACTGATTTGCATGGCGAGCATGCAGGACTTGTTTCAATATGTCTGCTTTTCTTAGAATACAGCTGGCAGTCTGGTGCTTTTTACTTTTAGTATATTAGAAAAAGAAATGTTGCAAATAAACTGATATTTTCTCAGAAAGGAAATCAATGTTACTACAGAGAGCAAGTGAAAAACATGAGTAATTTTTGCCAAAATACATTTTACCCAAAGGTCATTCTTGAAATTATGTTTTTCTTCCTTCCGTCCTTTATTTATTCCATCTCTATGATTTGACTTATGTTGGTTTTGTCAGTATTTCCTCCATATAATACAAATTATGAAAACATTTTGATGAAATAAAATAAACTGCTCCAGCTGATGGCGATTTTAATGTGAAGAGTCATCCATTTGAAAGTTGTCTCTTTTTCCCTTTTTTGTTTAAATCAGCTCAACAGAAAATAAGAAAAGCCTGGAATAAAGAAATCATTCCCCCTAAGACATTATTATACAACTATATCTTTTGTGTTGCTGTTTGTAATTTCTAGACCCACATTTTCAGAAACTAAATGCACTTTTGTTGTCCTGCATTTTATTACTGCTGGAGCCGCACACATTTTCTTTTCCATGGCACAATCATTTTGCTATTAATATTAACAATAACATTAATTATTGATTACAATTCCATAATTAATTACAATGATTTTTTTTTTTTGCCTGTTGCTCAGTTTTGAATAAAGATTTTGGATTTTAGTCTCTCTAGTGACAGCTTTTTGACTTGCCTGATGTTTCAATTTCAGCTACAAAAAAGGCTGATCTATGTGTGGGTTTTTTGGGGGGCTAATTACCATATTTTTCCCAGATGGAACACTGTAGAGAAACAGCATGTCATAATATCACCTCATTATCACATTTTGTGACCCTGAAAACTGGGTAATGTTTTATGGTATTATTTTAAATTATGCATAGGTTTCTCTTTAAATAACTCTTTGCCTTTATACTTGTAATTTTTTTATTAACATCCCAGAGTCTTTGTTTTACTCTCCCCGTTATCAATGAAAGGGGATTTACTCAGTCGGTTGTTTCTTGTTTCAGTTCTGGGTGGGAAGAAGTGAATGATGTGGTCCTGGGATAGCTGCAGCACCCTATCTCAGCTGGGTCCTAAATCACCACAGCGAGCAAGAAGAATGGCTTCTGGCATTGTGGCTAATTGCAGTCTAAACTGAAACAGAATTATTCATAACCTATTAGTGTGTCAGGTTCAGTGGGAAGTTAAGAGAAAAGTTGTGCAGAGAAAGAGAGAATATTAGAGGAACAAAGTTAATTAATAGGAAACAGTACACAGAGAGTATTTTAATTTTTAAAGGGTTTCACAAATAAGAATTATCATTTTAATGAGTCCCCTGCCAAGAGATCCAATCATCTCATTCTGAAACATAAAAAAATTAACCCTGCTAAATCAGCTCTTGTCCTTCACCCTTAAACATTTAAAAAGTGCCTGTCTTTATAAACTAAAATGTCCTAAACTAAATTGGGAAATTTTGATTTTATTAGGCCTATTAAAACCACTTGTGCAGTCACACAAGCATTTTTCTCTTGTTATGCTGATTTATTTAATTAAACATTTCAGTGTCAGATTTCAATAACAAATTCACCAAAAGGCAAATGGAAACAAAAAGATTTTAATATGACGAACAGTCGGAAACTTGATTATATTTGAAATAACACAATTTTATACCCTAAATGAACTGCCATGATATCCTGTTTTGGTGCTCTGTTTTGTCATTTATGGTGAGACATTCTGATATTTGCTTCTGAAGCAAGATTCACACTGAAAAGTTAATTATATGGAAATACGAATTTAAAGGGATGGACAGCATCCCTATTAGACTATTGAATTTAGTGTCAACTCAAAACCAGTTTCAGTCTGGTGGGCACCTATTCAACAACATTAAACCCATGGGGTAACGAAATTACAATTACAATGCAGTGTGGTTTGGCCATTTGCCCTTCTTCCTCCTTGCACCGGTAACAAAATGAATATTCATTTATTGCAGAAGACTGACTCTTCTGGAAGTGTAAAGATTGCATCTGTTGCTTGCATCCTGGAAAAGGCACAAGATCCCCAGTTCAAATCCCACAGACCGCCACTCTGGGTGCTGCACAGTGACTAGAGTGCAAGTCTGTGGCTTCTCTGTAGCCCACTGTTCCCTAAAGGCGACGGGTTAAATGCAGGAACACATTTTGTTGGGATTTATGTTGCAGTGACAGATAATGTGCTTTGTGTGTGTTTACTAAAGTAAGTTGAACTAATAATTTCCAATAGTTTTAACCTCATCGCTTGGTGGAGCATGTGTATTCTGTTATTCGTTTTGATTGAAATGATTATAAAAAAATATATTTTATTCAAACTAAAAATGAAAATCAGACCTTTAAGTGAAAATGTTTCTCATTGCTACAGAATATGCCTACAGGTATAACATACAGAAAAGACAGTCATTTTCAATCTCTAAAAAGCCAAGATCATAATTTTAGCCTTGAGCAGCGAAAAGAAGAAAATCTATTCCCCTTTTGAGTGGTACAGATCTGGTCATTATTTGTCATTACCTGATGTGATTCCTTTATGATGCTGCAAAGATTAAGATGAAAGGTTATTTATGCCCACAGAACAGGCAGTGACCTTGGGAAGCCAGTACCTGCTTGAATTGTGTACTGTCTGAGGCACCTTAGCCTGTTATTGTCTGTATTAAATGGCTGTTTGCCTGTGACTTGTCAGCTTGATATAAAGAACATCTTAATAGCCATGTTTTTAAACATCTTGTCACGTAAGTGGGGAAATTCTTTCATCTAACCTTTTGTGAAGCGTGAGGAGTTAATTTAAAGGATGCCCTTCAGTAGGTGGCAGGGTTGTTACTTACATCCTCCAGATACAGAGATGAGCACTAAGGTGTAGAGAGAATTAATTGCCTTCTTATCCTGTGTAACTCAGATTTACTACCATTATTTGATGTAGAAGTTTAATTAAGCACCATGAACATTTAGGCCCATGTTTAGAAGTGGATGGGATTAATGATAAACGGATGAAGCCCTTATCTAACAGTAGTTACAAATAGGGATGCACCAATCCACATTTGTTTCACTTCTGATCCGATCACCATACCAACATTTGGGTATAGGCCGATACCGATACTTTTCCGATACCAGAGCTCTTTTTGCTTTAATGTTATCATCATCATATTGTTGATTTTTTAAATAATAATAATAATAATAATAACAAACTCCTTTCTACCGACAAGGATGATATGTAAGAATGTAAGCATGTATATTTCAAAATACAACTTGGGATAAGTGTAAGCTCACAAAAGAAGTCAGAAAAACAGTGTTCACGGGAAAAATCCTACCCTGAAAACAAATGCAACTGCAAGGGTTTCAAGTTGACTGTTTAAACTACTTTAGTTTAGTCTTTTTTACCCTCTTAATTGTAGTAATTCGAGATATGTAAACCACATGTAAAGTGGATTATAAAAAACATATTATTATTACTATTATTATTATTATTAGTATTAGTAGTAGTAGTAGTAGTAGTAGTAGTAGTAGTAGTGTTAATAATAATAATAATTAAAAAAATAATAATAATAATACTATCTAACACCCCCCTTTCCAGATAAAATTCATAGGGTTTATTCATGTGATCAGCACAAATAAAATATACTCACAATAAATCATAAGAGTTCAAATATTGTAAAAAAAAAGTGCAAAATATCATCATGAAGATGATAGTGTATCAAAGATTGGAGCTCCCCAGGGACATATCTCAAGTATGAGATCACAGAAAAAGACAAATATAAGAAAGCTTATAAACATAGCTACTCATTTATGATTCGCTATCAAAGCTAACAAGTTTACTGCAACCTTAGCACCACTTTCAGGAGAAATGAATATTAGAATATGAAAGATAAAATTAATATTAAAATGCCATAAAAGTGTCACATGTGGACATTTTTGACAGGACAGACCATGCTTGTGAAAATAATCAGAGGGAAGCACTTCTTTACAAAAACAAAACTCACGGGCCAGTTCTAAAATCTGTGTTTTGCCTCTTGCTTTCACCAGTATTAGATATTTAGAATTTACCAAAATGATGTTGTCTCTGGCCCCACTGAATAGAAAGAGAATGTAATGAATTCAAAGAACAGATTTAAAGATCTGTCTTCAACTAAACTCTGGGCTTATAACTGAAGCAAAAGCAAATAAGCCATTGGCTTCCTCAAAACATGCAAGACTGACCTGTTAGAAAGTGCATCTCTTATTTTCTGCAAACTATGTTTGTAACTACCTAGTTACGCCATCATTTGTAAATTTCTGTTCCCCCTTAAGTTGATGTTACTTTTTCTCAAAACCCACTGAAGTAGGAGATCTTCCATTAATGTAGCAGCCACATTTTAAACCTGCTTCTGTCACACTGTGAAATCTGTTGGTGCTATCTTACTTCTAATTAGCTTCGACAGGGTTGTGGCATAAACTCGAAAATCATATTTGGAGTCATACTGTATCTCATTTGAGGCCGCATTAATGACAAGCCATTTTTACCCTGTAGCTCATTCAGTGCCTCATTCAGTTGACATTCACCAGGCGCTTATCAGCAGGGTAGTCGGTGCATGCCAAGGCTGTAGCCTCATGAGTAAGCCTGTTTTCATACCCAGAGATTTAACACTGCAAACAAAAACACAAGCATCAGATGGCTCCTGCTCAGATTCTGGCAGCTGAAAAAAACCTCGAAGGAAAGAAATTGGCCTGATACAGTGTTCACCGACTGAGGCTATTTTGCTTTGATTTAAATGTTTTACAAACAGTCTAAGGCATCTTCAAGGTAGACCTTTCTGCTTCCACTACCATGTGGGTACATGGCTATTATGAGTATTTTGGTAATGCCCAAAGGACATTAGATTGTTGTACTGAGCAAGACAATACAGATGTTTTTTTTTTTTTTCTTTTTTTTAGTATATTATATATTATGCAATGTGACACAACAAGACAATGAGTGGTATAAAACCCTGGTAATGTTAATGTTGATGGAGAAGAATGGTCAGATAAAGGAAAAATGGCATGTTGACCAGAAAAAGCTTAAATGTGCATAGTCCGAGGTTTGAAGTTAATTATTATTTATTTTCTTTCCCCAATGTGTAAAATGAGTATCCCCCTATTTATCGCAGTTGCCTCTATAGGCTGGATTAGTCAGTTTATGAGAGAGGGATTTGAGATGAATTCTCTGAGTGTGTGCATTGGTGCAACACGCTGAATGCTCTTGTTCACCCTGCTACTTTGTTGAGTCTCTGCCGTAATCGATGCATTAGCGAGAGAACTTCAATATTTATAGCTTTCTTACCTCAGATGATATTAAGCTTAAAAACAAAAGACCTGTGCAGTCGCAGCTACTTTTCTCCTCTCCTATGCACATGCACAACACCAGTCTCAACTTGTGTCCAGAGGGGGCGGACATCTGCAAAAATCCTGGAATTTACACTATAATCATTTAAGCAAACAACACAAAACAGAGGTCTACATCTTCAAATGGTTCCAAAGGTCTTTATTACATCTCTTGTGAACCACCCTGATACCTTTCATAAAACTGTTATCTTCAGCTTTGCTCCTATACCAACACATGTTTTGCTGAACCTGTTGGCTCCCCATAGTCTCCTTGTGGTTTTTCTGTGAAGTGTCACATTCCCTTCACAAAGGTTGTCTTCATCCTTAGTGTCCTGTCTTTTGTTTTTTCGTTTTTGTTGTTTTGTTTTTTACAATTCGGTCAGACATTGCTGTATAGTTAGCTAATTTTCTATTTATTGCAGGAGTTTTTCAGTTCTTTTTAAAACGGAACATATTGAATGAAATGGTCAGCTTCTGTAAAATAAGCAAAGGTGGGTGAAGCAAATTTAATTGGCAACAACATATTTGTAATCAGCACAATAAGTGTGATATATCCTCTTATGTCGTATGAATGTGGCAGCTATTTTCTGTGAGATTAGGGTAACATAACATTTAGTTTTATGAATACTTCAATTATAAGCAGCAACAGGCATCTTCTACATCTCAGTTTCCTTTTGCACCATAACACTTACAATGAGACAATGGCCATACTTAAATGTTGACATGTTTTGTACGTAGTAAACTGTGTGACTAAATAAAAAGCTTTTACTCTCTCTGCTTTGAGATTAAGATGTCAGTTAGTTGAGCTGGCATGGTATTTAGAAATGTATTTTGCAATTGGTAATATTTCCAGATATAAAATATTATTAGAGATCATGTGCAACATTTCTATTGTTGGGTTTAAGCCTGAAGAAAAGGCCCGTTAATGGATTTTAGTTTGATTATTCTTTTTATGATACTGTGCCCCCTTCAGTATAGTTTGTCTGAAATTTGACAGTCATCTGTGCTCTTGCACAAAGGACCATGAGACAGGCGATAAATTTAAGGGAAAAGAGGAAATACAGGTTTAGGAGCCCCTGAAAGCAGCCCCTGGGTATGGAACGAATGGATTTCTTCTCAGTTTACCCATTTTTTGAAACTTGAATTGGAATAAGAGCAAGAGGGGCTGAAGGGAAACTGGAAAGAAGAAAATTTTATGTTGAGGCTCTCATATCTGCTGTACTCATATTTATTTTTCTTCCATTTAATATACTATATTATATTGTAAAAACCTACTGGCTCTCTACCCATTTTTTTCTGGTTTTGCTTTTTTGTTATATGTGTTTGGTAATCAGAATTTCTATAATGTTTTTCTAGTCATACTCCCACTCAAAGAGCTACACACTATAGCCACATTCACCCAGTTGCACTCACAAATGCACATACATTTATACACTGAAACGCAACTTGGGTCAAGTGCCTTGCCCCGGAGCATATCAATATACAACATATAGCAGGAGGACACTGGAATCAAACCAAAGGCTTTGGTATTACAAGATGATGACGCTTCACACTGACACACAGTCAGCCCAAATGTTTCAGATCATAAAAATAATTTTAACATGAGACAAAGACAGCCAGCGTTGAGCTGCTTTTTAGAAGCAGAGCTACAAATACTATAAATGATGATTTATTTTACTGAGAAGAGGCTATTTAAATATCATGCCTCAATGTGTAAATATAATTGCTCCCCTTAATAAATTATGAATTAACAGCCCATAACCGCATATTTTTGTTCAATTTAAATAGCACCTCTCTGGCAACAAGAAGTCAACATCTCAAAAGTCATGAGCATGTTACCCCCTAAGCTAAATCAATGTAAGAACATATGAGAACCAGAGTCAGTGACATTTATCACTCTTTAAAGGGTTTTCAAAAACATTCTAATGCATTAGAACTTCAGCAAGCCTCATTGAGAGACATTACACACAAACAGAGAAAGCACTGAACAGTGGTGAGCCTTCCCAGGAGCATCCAATCTACCAAAATGACTTGAAAAACAGAGGAAGACATCTGTAAGGTACCCGGCACAATAGCCATGGTCTACCACGTCAGACATGCCCCAAGACGAAGGCCTTTGCAATGATGTCCCTTGGAAATGTCCAACAAAAATAATAATGGAATGTTCTGGGATGATAATAGATAATGGCAGACAAAGGACATGAAACACAATCACCAAAATGGCTGGAAAAGGTACAGAATATACTGTATATGCCAAGTATGGGTGGGAGGTCCAACAGTCAACGTGGAATGAATCTCCGAATGGGTTGAGAATTTTAGCGCTAACATCCTGTGAGATTTCCAGATCGAGACTAATAAACAGGAGGATGGCGAACCGACTGGATTTTGTGGCGGTAGGGAAAGTAGAAGACAGAGCAACAGTGAGTACCCAAAGAGGAAATACACAAGTTAAAGAGAGTCAAGGCCTCAGTGGTCTGAATGATTATCACTGAACTTGGAGCTGTGACCCCTAACGGAGAGAGTGAACCCCCTCTGAGATTTCTGTCAAGAAGAGCGCAGTCCTTGTAAGAGCTCATCTATTATGTAACGGCTGAAAGTGCGATAGACCTAGTTAACTTTTCCTAACATTTATTTAGAAGAATATAAAGTTGTTGTAATAATATGAATGATAGAATAGAAATAATATATTTTCAGGGTACTTCTTAAATTCGGTATGTTATGAATCCTGAACGATATTCTTCTCTAAATTTGCAGTTCAGGAATTGCAAGACACTGTCCTTGCACTGTTGAAGACAAACCATTACAAAACAAGTAAGCTACTGTTAAGTTGAAAAGGAACATCTTTTTGAAAGTTATTCATAAGTGGAATCTTGATATTTTTCCTGAACAGATGTTTTATTTATTAAAAAATAGCACTAAGATTGAAAAAATAAAGACATAAAAGTGAAGACAAATAAGACGTGACAGTTGTGGAAACATCCTGCAAGATTACTTTGTTTTAGTTTAAGATCTACTGATTAATTAGCAAACTCTTGTTCTCTCCACTTTTAATCTCTCTGATTTACTGTTTTGGTAGGAATAATTGTACCACTGGGAAATATTTTACAAACATTGGTCTTCTTTAAGTAAAGGTTGCAAACTATTCAGAGTAGTCTGTACAAAGACAGGTAAGCTATGAAAAGGCAAGTATTTAGAAGAGGCCTAAAGACTATATTTGACTGGCAAAAGTTGGACAAATAATGAAACCTAAGACTTGTTTACAAAAAAGAAAAGAAAAACATTGCAGGAGTAGAATATCAAATAAAGACAAAGCTGAGCAAGAAAGTGATAAATCCAAACAGAAATAAACGCACAATGAGAATCTCATGTAAAAAAGAGAAAACAGTTTGTTATACCAGGAGTATCTTAAGTAACTGTAGGGGAAGAAGAAAAAACAGAACAAATGGTTATATAGCAATTACAGTGGGAAATGAAAATGCTGAGGATACCTATAGGAAATATGAAGACAAACAACAACTTAGACAGATTCATTTTCCTAGAATAAGAAACAACAATGTTTACCAATAAATAAAGCTTTTTCACAAGAAATCAAATACACATATAGTGTCTTACTACCATATTGTTACATTTTGTTACCAACCTGTAATTTTTTTTATTTAAATCTTATTTTATGTGATGGATCTGCACAAAATAGTCGAGTTGGTCAAGTGAAAAGACAAAAATACATATAAAAGAAGAATAAATAAAAAATAAAAATTGGCGAGAGAACAAGTATCCACACCCATTGGGATGGGATGGAGGAAGCAGCTATCACTGTGTTGGTCCCCCTTGGACATCTTTGCTCTGGAGTCCCTTTCAGTTATCTAGGGTTCTGGTTTCTCTGGTGTCTGCCTGGGCGCTCTGGGGGGGCAGATATTTGGCCCCTCACAACCACTATTGAGCATTTTCCTTATGGATAAATCTTATATACACAAGTGCACTTTCTCAAACCCCTACAGGTGCTTGGATTCAGGTGCTTTACAGATTCTCTTCTATACAGAAAATCATTCAGCTATCATTAGCTTTAGATATCTCGCATTAAATACTGCTGTGCATTTTTCAGTCATGGTATCAAGGCATTGGCTGTTTGTTCCTGTAATACTTTATCAGTTTGTTTTGCTGTTCTTTTTATAGTTTTCTTTGCAGGTGTAGAAACAGAATCCAAGGACATTATCTTGCTCTCTCCTTTTCCTCTCCTTTATTTTTTTCACCTTTTCTTCCTTTTAGCATGTTGTCTCATCTTTGTCTCTTCTTTTTTCTTCTACCTTCCCGTTTTCTGTGTCCATTGAACTTGAATTAGTCCCAGAATAAAATCTATTTTTTTTTTTTTTGCATATATAAATCAAACGGAGCACCATGGCGAGAGCAGAAATGTTCCACTAGTGAAAGTAAAATCGGTTGGGCTCCCTTTGGCATTAAAACAGTAATTCTTAATGCTACACAGTCAGACAGGACACATGAAAAAAAAAGAAAAATAAATTCATCAAATAAATGTGTTGTAATGACCTAGCCGAAGGCTAGAACTTAATCCAACTGAGAATCTGCGGTTAGACTTGAAGATTGCTGTTCACAAGCAAAAGCCTTTCAACATAAAAGAGCTTGAACATTTCTTCCTTGAGGAATGGGCAGCCATCCCAGTGACAAAATGTGGCGTACCCAAAGCCACTTACAGCTGAAATTGCTGCAAAACATGGGTCTACAAAGTACTGTTATGGATATTAATAATTATCAATTAAGTGAGCACACCACTCATGAAAACAAATGATGCATCGTTTGTTTTTAAGTTATTTTAATTCAAAGGCATGAGCGTTTGAATGTCTCTGTCCCCCAACGCAGTCAGGAAACAGAGCAATGAGAAAAAGAACACACTAACTTTTATACATTCTGGGTTAACAAAGAAAGTGGGAGTTATCGTCAGAGGAGTGCAGCCACTGGTACGATCCAGTTCCTATCTAACTCAACTCCTCTCTGTGTCCTTGGATGTGGAAACACAATAGTGAATCTGTGAGCATTAGAGCTTCTTTCACACGGGAAATATGCAGGTGCATCCAGACAAGATATGATCAGAGTTACATACATCAATAAAATTTTCACAACAATCCTCTCTTCTGATGCTGAAATCATCACATAATAAAGAAAAATTTCAAACACTGTGAGCCTGTAATAGTAAAAAAAGGAAATTGTGTAAAAAAGAAAAAAAAAATAAGCAACCTCTGGTTCTCTTGTACATGCAGATGAGAAATAGATCCAGAGCTAATCTAAGTCCTTTGAAATTCTTTTTGCGAGCACAGGGGAGGAGGACCCAATACTAACTTATCCACAATAATAACTGCTCATTTTAAATATTCAATGTTAGAATATTGTAAGGTTCTGTCACGTTTTTTTTTCTCTTTCCCATCAGGCCATGAGAGCTGCATTAACCCCAGTTGCTGATAAAATCCTGCCGACAACGCCAAATTGTTATGGATATTAATAATTATCAATTAAGTGAGCACACCACTCATGAAAACAAATGATGCATCGTTTGTTTTTAAGTTATTTTAATTCAAAGGCATGAGCGTTTGAATGTCTCTGTCCCCCAACGCAGTCAGGAAACAGAGCAATGAGAAAAAGAACACACTAACTTTTATACATTCTGGGTTAACAAAGAAAGTGGGAGTTATCGTCAGAGGAGTGCAGCCACTGGTACGATCCAGTTCCTATCTAACTCAACTCCTCTCTGTGTCCTTGGATGTGGAAACACAATAGTGAATCTGTGAGCATTAGAGCTTCTTTCACACGGGAAATATGCAGGTGCATCCAGACAAGATATGATCAGAGTTACATACATCAATAAAATTTTCACAACAGTACTCACTTTAGGAAGGGCGAACAGCTATCCATTAGAATTTTTGAAATGTTCCGTTATTTTGTTTTATTTGTTGATTGCTTCACAATAAGAAAAAGTAAAACGTCTTCAAAGTTGTAGGCATGTTCTGTAGATGAAATGGTGCAAACTCTCAAACAATCCATTTTTAATTCCATGCTAAGATGTAACAAAACATGAAAAATGCCAAAAGGGCTGAATACTTTTGCAAGGCACTGTAAGCTTATACAAACCTATAACTCAGGGCTATGACAATTATCTCACTGTCGTATGACCTCTACACTACACACACCAAGCAATAATAACAAAATCACCCATTTTTTTTCCCCCTTCTCTTGCATTTCGGGGTTCAAATCTTAGCCAGGGCATTTTTACATTTCTCTACTTGCATGCATGGATTCTCTCTGGGTATTCTGGTTTCCTTCCACGCTCCATAGACATAATTAGTCACTGTAAAATGTCCTTTGGTATGAGTTTGTTCGACAATGGTTGTCTGTCCTGTTTGTTTCTATGTTACCCTGTGGTAGATCAGTGACCCATCAAGGGTGTACCGTCCCTCTTGCCCAATGACCGCTTGAGGGAAGCAGTTGCCCCCTGTAATCCTGCAAGTATTTAGTGGGTGTAGACAATATTTTTTCCCCATTAGTAAATCTGGAATGGGATGTTTGGAGTTAATTTTTATGTTGTGTAGTTAACCATTCTGTAGCAGTCTTTATAAACCGGTAAGGCACACTGGTTGTCACCATAAAGATGAACATTAGACGCTCTTTTGGTGAAAAGTGCTGTACACCCACAATATTGCATTATCATGTTTCATATTCTGTGAAACATTTTGTATAACTGTAATAAACATTAAAAAAAATATTAAATTTTACAACTCTTTCGGGTTTTCAATTTTTATGGCCTGTCTAGAATTTTATGTAGTCTGGGTTGTTCATGTTTCTGTATGTTGTCCCAGTGTGACTTGATTATCTTGAAAGCTATTTAGAGACCATTCTGTCTGCTGCCAGTCTTGATGTTTCGCACTTTTGTCAGTAAGTATTATTCCTTGTCAGTAAAAAAGTACATTTGTGGTTGCATGCTGTGCAGTGAACCAGGACCTAACCAACCTCCTTGCTGATGAGTGTATATGATGGAATTGAATCTAACATGGCTAAAATATTTTTCCCCCACACTGCGTTTTTTCCAAAGTAGTTTCAAAATCCAGGAGGGCTATCCAAGGTTGATATACTTATAGTAGCTGTGCTTCAAAGAAGACAGTGACACGACACACAATAATTCATCTTTTATCACTACTGCATAGTCTGTACTACCACCATAAAGCTGCAGTTCTTCTACCTCAAAAATACAGTCACATGCCAAGAAACAGTTTAAGGCGAATCTCTCATCATTCATGAAAATACGCTTGCAGATGCAGCTTGTGTGATTGCACACACACACACACACACACACACACACACACACACACACACACACACACACACACACACACAGCGCGCGCGAGAGAGAGAGAGATGTTCTCACCATAGAGAAGCTTTGTGTGAAAAGACAATAAAAAATACAAAAGCTCATGTGCCAGCGTGGCTGATGGAGCTGATGCAACACCTGCCAATTTTGAGCCCACATTTAGCAGCTTGGTCGATGTTCATTACAGGCTGTGCTGGCAAAATATTTGCTCTGGAATAGGTGTGGGGAAGGCAGGTGTTGCCTAGATGGGACATAAAAATGTATTCTCCTGTCCCAAAAAGTAAGTCTCTACCCACTAAATATTGTGAGAACTGACATAATTACCATGATGAATTACATAGGTAGTATGTTTGACCTATGAAAACATATAAAGGAATATTTTGGGGGGCTTTGTGAGAAAATACTCGGTATTAAAGAGATGCAAGAGATGAAAAAGAGTTACATCAAGAATGTTTATTGTCATTATGTGTTAACATAAAAGTATTTTTGATGAGGCTCAGAACACCCACAAATTAGACATAACACGCTGACACGAAAATACATAATCTTACCAAACCTTTTTTTATTTTACTCAGTTGATTGCACTGGCCAACAACACTCCCAGAGAGGCTTAAACGTGCAACTAGTCCTTAGCAGCTAATAGAGTCATTCTCAAGTCACATGAGTTTGTTATCTGCTAAGCTGCTAGCTGCTTACATTTGACAGATGTGGACTGAAACCAGAACTGGCTATGGACTAACAAAACAATTCCATCCACTAGTAAGGGAACAAGGAAACAAGCTGTTAAAACACTGTCTATATTTTTTGTTCTAACCAGAAATGTCTATCAAATTTTTTGATGACATTTTCATCACGAGTCAGCCAGCAAATGATTCGTCAATGACTTTTCACATGTTCCATTTGTAGCACATTTATGTAACATACATGAAACACAACGTCATGACCTGATATATTTGAATGTATATTACTCTCTATGTGTTCTGGTCTTTGAGAATAGGTTTAAAACCTCGGAATACATGAACATATGGACGATGGAGGAGATGCTTCTTGCATCAACATTTCTGCTGCATGCATAATGTTTGGCAGAAGGCAACGCAGGAGTTGGTGAATACAACTTAAAAGCTTTTATGATTCAAACCCCAAACTTTTGCTTTTTACATATGCAAGATGGCATGCCTGCTATGCCACTGAATACCTCAAAATTTACTGCAAGCATGATCTTTCTCTGATAACACAGTCACAGCTATGATAAAAGGCCGGTAAGCTGTATTAAGCCACACTGTTTCTATATTTTCAATTATTTATTGATTGATTATGTGTTGCTTTATTTATATTTGAGTCTAAATTATATGAATGATTAGATATAATTAGACATTTTGATGACCAGCTTTGATTTGCTTGTTGGGTTGTAAAAAAAAAAAAAAAAAAAAAAAAAAGCATTTCACAGCATGGTCTATGCCTCTTCCATGTCTCTTTTGGCAGTATGTGTGAGCTGCATTAAAATATTGCTATTTTAACTTAGTATCAAAAGCATTTAATCACCAACCAACTTATCAATTGAAATTTTTAACTAGGGAACTGTATGTGCACAACACATAGCAAGCAAATAAACAATGTAAAGGGATCTTGGAGTGGATGTCCCTTTATTGTTGGTCTGTGCAGAGATGGTACCTACAGCTAAGACAGCTGCATGTAAATAGACAGTGCTTGTGTTCTTCTGAAAAGTCAAGATAGGTCACTACATTGTAACTAAGTTAGAACACACTTTCTCTTCCGGCATCATTCATAAGTTACATGAGACAGTTGGAGTTCATAGACTGTATGCACAATGCTGTCATTACAGCTTAGGAAACAGAGTTGAACTGAAGTTAAATCTACATGAGAAGATGGCAGGTGTTTGCTCTCCTAGAGCTTTTAGGAAAGAGATCGACCCTGCCACTGGAGAACCTGACATTCCTATTTTATATGTTGATGGTGCTACCTCTACAATTGTCAGATTCTGCAAATTCCCAAGGATTTCAGTTCTCAAACCAAGTGACTAATGATACTGCAAATATTTCAAATACATGTTTTAAGTCAAAGATCACCAAATTACATACAAAATAGGAAAAACAATGCATGAAAATACATTGCTTAACATTTTTACCAAACTATTTCAGAATATACTGTGAAATGAGTTATGTGATTCAACATTTTCTAGCTCTGAATTTTCTTTTTACATCTGATAAGTGACTGTAATGTGACAAATGGGTTCAGCTTCATCATAGAAAAGCACATTTCCCAATCGCAAGACTTTTCAGAACATGAACTATTTACTTAAATTGCAGGGATGATTATGATTTAATGAAGAAGACTGGGGATGAGTGACATTTAAATGTGGCACTGCAGATGTCAGAGGTTCCAAACACGAGCTCAGGGAGTCAAGTTTATGCCTTATTAATTAGAGTGCCAAGTTAACAAGTTCGTTCCACAGTTTCATGCGCACATATTTACTGGAGTCACGTGGTGTTTAAAACTCTGAATGGCCAAAGCCGCATATTGGAGTTTACTAGAGCTGTCCACTAACAAAGCTGTAGGAACAACTGAAGTTACAGTTGTCATGTATGATTTTGTGCAGAGCAGTGACGCCATTAAGGGCCACATCCAGCAGCCTCATCTTTTCAAGTGTACTGTTTATAGTAACTTTTACTTAGCTGGTTGTTGTTAATGGATATGCTGCTGCTTACCATTGTCAGATTTACTATCCTCCACAACCGGCATTTTCAACATGCTGACAACATGTATTGTTTGTTGGGTGTTCTTATCATGCAAGTTTAAAGTATGAAATACAGTATCATGAAAAAGTGAGTACACCACTTCCCCCATATTTTTGTAAATATTTCATCATATTTTTTTCATGGGCGAGCACTAAATTTGCAGTTCCCTCAAAGTACTTCAACACATAGCCATTAATGTCTAAACTGCAGGCAAAAAAAGTGAGTACAGCCCTAATTAAATGATCAGTGTCAAATCCACACGTTTTATTTTGAAAATAGATGTATGCATGCTGCCAGCATTGCTGCAGACTGTGAATGAGTGGTGGGTTAGCCTGTCAGTGCTCAGACCATACACTGAACGCTGCATCAAATTGATCTGCATGGCTGTTGTCCAAGAAGGAAGCCTCTTCTAAAGATGACACACAAGACAACCTGCAAATAGTTTGCTGAGGAGAAGCTGACTAAGGACATAGATAATTGGAACCATGTACTGTGGGCATGATAAACGTTTTAGGTTCAGATGGTGTCAATTGTTTGTGGCAGTAACCAGGTGAGGAGCGCAAAGACAGGTGTATCTTGCCTACAGTCAAGCATGGTGGTGGGAGTGTTGACGGCTGTGGGGAGCTCCAGTTTAATGAGGGAACCATGAATGCCAACATTTTCTGGGACATAGTGAAGCACAGCTTGATCCCCTACCTTTAGAAATTGGGCTGCAGGGCAGTATTCCAACATGATGACAACGGCAAAAACATAACCATGCCTTGCAATAGAAACTGAGGGTGAAAGGGATGGACTCACCAAGCATCTGTCCAGACCTGAACCATATGGAGCATCTATTTGATCATTAATTGGTCATCAATTGATCATGATTTGGTCATCAATCTGTGGGGCCTCAAATGGAGGGGGAGTAACACAAGTTCTCTAGCATTAGCAAGCTCAGTGATGTCATACTTAAGGATGGCAACCTGTGAAGCTCTAGTGAACTCCATGCCCAAGAGAGTTAAGGTAGTGCTGAAATATAATGGAGGCCACAGAAAATATTGACTTTATTGGAACAATTTGGATATTTTCACTAAGGGATGTATTGACTTTTTTGCCAGTGATTTAGACGTTATTGGCTGTGTGTTTAGTAATTTTGAGGGGACAGCCGAGTTACACTGTTATACAAGCTGTACACTGACAACATATCATCTTCAGCGTAGACACATGAAAAGATATAAGAATTACTGTATAACATTTTTTTTCCTTTTGTAGATAAAAATATGACAAACATATTTACAATCCCCAGTACAAATGTATTTACATCTCAGCACTGTTTTATTATGGCTGATAGCTTTCGTCCCAACATTGCTCTGGTCGGTCAGTCTGGGTATTGAGCAGACACACTCTCTGAACTAATTCAGATGACCTTCTTTTAGACAGTGACTCTTTGGCAAGTTTAGTTGTTAGTTTTACTGGTATAAAATATTTATGTAGAATTTTTTTAAGGGTGAAAGAGCACTGTTAAGAGTATAACATTAAAACTAGACCAATTTTCAAGCCCAGTTTGTTATGTACAGCTTTAAAGATTTCCCTAACGCCTGCTTGAGGACAATGCATTCTCCTACAGTATCTGTTTATAATGCTAATTCTGAATATGTGTAGTCCATAATAAACTCTAAATTAGACAAGATATATTGAGTAAACAGACAGCTCACACACATATTACATTATTCAAGCTAAAAAGTGGGGTTGCAACTCAGTTATGCCACAATTGAAACTAGCAACAAATTTATTGGAGCTTTATGTGTCCCGTTGTCAATGTGTTAGTCTGATTGCTCCTGAACAGAGAAAGAAAGGTCCATAAATGACTCCTTGTTCAATATAATGAAGACTCTTTCAGCTACTGGCTTTGACTTTGCCCATGAGCGTATTCTCACTTGTTCTTTGTTATTGCGACTGAATGGGTGTGGAAGAGAAACAGGCTCACAACCTGCCTCACAATTATAGTTTGGCTATTTCTGTCAAGCCACGAGGGGCTCTCTCTCTCTCTCTCTGCCTCTGTGTTTCTGCTCTGCTCGTATAAAGACCAATAGTGGCCGATTTGTTAACATTGTTAAACCGATGCTTTTGCTTTACAGAATTTTGTGATGTTGTCTTTGAAAATGTGCTTTTACCAACTAATTTTATGTCCCAAAACATGCTCTTTCATGTCATACCTCAGTAAAAACTGGATACGTTTAGAGAGTATGTATCAATACCATTTGGGAATAGTGAGAGAGTTGACTCAAGCAGAAAAAAATAAGTATTAGAAGTTATTCAATATTATACAGTAGGTACAATGGCTATTGGACAGATTTGTGTGAACTATTTAGTTGATTTTCTTTTTCATACCCATTAGTTACATTGCCAGTGGCATTTTCAGTAGGCAATATAGTGAGTGCCCTGGGGTTCTGTTGACTAAGGAAGACTGCATAAGCAAGCACAAATGTATCTTTGGATATGTGATGCAGGCCTAAATCTCAGAGCATATTCCTGCAAAAGCCACAAAACATTAAAGTGATTTTTTTAACTACAATAAACGGACAGTTTCATATAATGTCTGAAAAAGTGGAGGATTCTTTTCTATTTTAAAGTTTATGGTAATTCAGAGCCATTCCAGTGTTTTTTAAAGACTAAATTTGTTTTTGTTCTGTTGACAAATCGGCGTTTAAACCTCCTTAACTGACTCTAAATTAAGCTGCTGTATTGAATTTTTTGTGAAGGTAATGGAACAATTTTTTTCATAATATCAGTTTTAGCTTTAGTGTTTTGATCGTTAATACATAGATAAGGCATAACAATATGACCAGCATAGGCTGCCTGACAGGTGTGAGACTATTCAGCCACAAATGGTTTAGGGAGGTAGCATTACCTTTTGAAGTTTGAGCTCCAGTATCTCATCTGTTGGATTGGGAAAAAAAAGAGTTTTATCTTCAACTGTATGATTAAATCTTTTGTGTGGCATGTATAAAACTTTGCTCAAAAGTGTTTTAATTGTTGGGTGCAAACAATTTTTCACTCTTTAGTAAAGAACAGCTGCTGTTCCATATATTTGTACACAACTGCTTGTTACTGTATCATCAGGACATGCATAAATTTAACAGAGGTCAAAATATTTTATTTAGAACTAAAAATCTCATTACCAGAAATATTTAGGCAAGCAGCTGTATAAAAGAGTCACATTATGCTGGTGAAGAGTTTCAGTCATCCAGGACCTAGCAAATCAAAAACATTTAAAAATCTAAATAACGGGACTTCAGTTGTTGCTGTTGAAAACATTTTGCTCTTCATCTGGAGGGATTTTCTCAATTCTAAACTAGTGAGGGAAACGTTCTGAGCCGCTTGGAAAGTGCTGTTCTGCCTATCTAAAGTCACATGGAGATTGGTTGTTAGTGCTGTTGTTAGCCTAGCCCATTTTGCATGTGACATTTTTGGTCACATGCAAAATGGTGTGACATGGTTTCAAACTGACCTGGCATCAGGTTTAATTCAGAACACTATATTTTTGAAAGCTGATGCCTCTTCTGTTTAGAGAAGTCTTTTTTTCTTATTTAACATAAATGGCTTCCTTCACCTCTCTCTCAAACCATCTATCATCGCTGTCCTCAAAGAAATGTCCTTCATCTCACCGCTTAGTTTGGAATGCGATTTTTTTTCCCCATAGGATAAACCAGCCTCTGAGGGTTCAGTTAGGTCTAAAATGCACCAGAATGTTTTGTTTGGAAACAATTGGAATTGTCTAGACCTGTGAGTATAGGATGTGTGTGGTGCGTGGGAATCTGTGTACAGTGTACCTTATTTTTTAATTTTTCAAATTTTTCTTGTATGGGTAAGAGTGTGGGGGCACCAGGGTGGGAACGTGTGAATGTGACTGTATACCTGGTGTTCTGTTTGTCTTTTTGTCAGGTTGGCTTTTGGACTGCCCCATCTGCTGGGGCATCTCAAGTCTCCACTAAGTGTGGAACCCATCCCCCCTGTCCACCTCCCCTCCCATGGCTGGCGCCTTGACCCGCTGATAGTATCCGGGGCTGGGTGTGCGGGTGTGTCCACGATGCTTCACGCAGCCTGGGCTCCAGGGCTCTGTCAGGGCCCCGTTGGGGGGCAAGGTGCCTCTGGCCCTGAGGTTTCTGGGTCCATGGCTTGATCCACTCTGGCGCAGCTGGCTTGTTGCTGCGGCTCCCAGGGGCTTCAGCACTGTGGTTTTTGGGGGGTTTCTTGGAGCTCTCGTCTGCTCTTCCTTGTGATCGGGGAGGTAGCTATCCCTGTGTCGGTCGCTCTTGGGCTCTTTTGCACTGGGGCCCTTTAGGGCGTCTGGGGTTCTGGTTTCTCCGGTGTCTGCCTCCGTGCTCTGTGGGAAGAGTCTATGGCTCCTCACAACCACTGCTGAGCATTTTTCTTATGAATAAACCTTACATCCAGAAGTGCACTCTTGCAAACACCTACAAGTGCTTGGATCCAGGTACTTACAGATTCACTTCTATACAGAAAACCCCCATTATTATCTTTAGCTGTCACTTTACACATGTTGTATCAAATAATACTACGTACTTTTCAGTTATGCTATCAAGCGGTTGGTTGTTTGTACCTGTAATACTTTATCGGTTGTTTTTACTGTTCTATCTATATATCTCTATATATCTCTCTGCAGATGTAGAAGCAGACTCTCAGGATATTATCTTGTACTCTCTTTTTCCTCTACTCTTTTTTGTCACCTTCTCTTCCTTTTAGCATTTTGTCTCAGTTTTTACTCTTCCTTTCTTTCCCCTTTCCATTTTGGTGTGCATTCAACATGAAATGGTCCCAAAATAATATCTAATAAAAATTGTTGCATATGTATATATCAAGCGGAGTCCTATGGTGAAAGCAGTAATGCTCCACTTGTGAAAGTAAATCTGTTGAGTTCTCTTTGACATTAAGACAGCAACTCTTAATGCTACACTGCCATACAGGACACGTTAAAAAAAGAAAAAGGAAACAATTCTTCGTTTCAACAAAGTTGTGGATGACATTATTTTTTCTGTGCAGCCTTAAAAAAGGTCAGTTTTTAATAGTTTTGGAGAGATTTATTGAAAGGGGTTTATTCTGTTTCCCTCCATTCTGTCTTTGTGGGGACATGTTTGGCCCAAAGGTGTAGTGTTCTGGTGACAGGCAGTTTGTGTTCTAGTGGGTGGTGAGAGTCAAACAGAAGTTACTGATCTGTGTGGATTGATTTCCTATAAACCAGGAAATTGTTCTCCTCTCTGGTGAGGTTGATGTTTTTGTCTTCAGAGTTAACATGTCTGGTGAAAGCTTCTACTTTATTTACTTGGATTTTGACTCAGGTATCATCCATGTACCTAAATCAGTAGCTGGCAGGTACTCCCTTAAAGGAGTTCAGAGCTTTATTTTCTACTTCCTCCATGTGGAGATTGGTCACAGTAGGTGATACTGGAGATCCCATGACACAACCATGCTTCTGTCTGTAAAAACTGTCATTATACTTGAAATAAGTGGTGGGCAGACTTAGGTCCAGCAGGGTATCTGGGGTGAAATTGGCCCTGTTGTTGAGGTGCACATCTTGATGAAGTTGTTTTCTCATTTTATCCACTTTCTTGGATGTGGCTGTACAGGTAAGATGTACAGTGACACTAAAAACATTAGTATTTGTCCTGGACTTAACTTCAAATGTAAAATTGTGTTAGCAAGATCTATGGAATTTAGGATGGGGTGTGTTTCCAACAACAAGCGCTATAGTAACGGCTCTGTATTTCACATGTTACTAATTTATACTGCTGCTGATGATTCTGACTGGTTTTCTTTGTGTATTTTAGGAAGTCCATATAAACAAGGTTTGGTATCCCCTGGGTACAATCTGTAATTCAAGCTGTAATTGATTGTTGTGTCCTTTTCAGGTTTCTGCAGGTTTGTTACCTTCTTTTTGTAGGTGTTGTTTGAGTCCCTTTTTAAGGTCTCTTAGTAAAGTGTTTTTTTCCTTGTTATCCTTAATTGTTGAGCACTACTGTGCATCTTCCTTTGTCAGCTTGCAAAATAGTGATGTTCTGGTCCTGGCTGAGAGATATTTTACTTTCCTTTCCTGTGGTGTGAGATTGGAATGATGTGGCTTGGTACCTGAGATGATCACTGTTACTCTCATTCTGAGTTCTTCTGCTTGTGTCAGGTTGTTGTTTCTAATAACAGATTCAGTTGAAATGATTACTTCCCCAGCAGGTATTTCTTTCCAGAGACATAGCAAAATTCAGACCTTTTGCCAGCATGCCCATCACTGGTTTTGTTAATGTCCTGTCCAACAGGTTTTTGATGAACTACTGCTCCTGAACGTTTGAGTTGTTGACATTCTCCTGTTACTGTCTGGTGGTTTGGGGGGGAATAAAATACTTTAATGCGACTACAAGTACTGAAATCAAGCTGTTTTTTTTTTTGTTTTTTTTTTTACTTTTTAGGAACATTTTACAATGTTAAAAAGATGACAATGCAAGTAGTAAAGAAAGGTACACTTTTACTGAATGACACTGCAATAGAACTCATCTAATGAATGGAATAAATAAAACTCAGTTACAAATAGCAATAAAAAAGACAGACAGAAATATGAATGCAATGTTTATGCATGCCTGCAAACTAAACAATTATTTAACAAAAATGTCTAGGTTCTGGTTGTTGAATACAAATAGTCATAACAACCATGCAATTTCATTTAAACTGCTGTCAATACTCTTATTCACTGCATTATTTTAAATCACTGAGCAGAGTTGAATTGAGACCGCTCTGGAGGGCTGTTATTTTTGTTTCCTGCTGAAGCCTTATGCTTCAATAACCTGCTGATTAAAAAAGGGGTTATTTAAAGTGTTGCACCATGACTGACTGGACCAGAACTGTTTCTATGACCTTATGTTACCATTTCTGAAATGCGTTTAATAAAGCTTTTGCCCAGTTAGACACCAGATTCAAGTTAGATCTGTCAGCAAAATGAAGCTGCAGTCTTTTGTTAAATTAGTCACATGATTAAAAGGCAATCATACTGGATTTGCTCAATATTCCAATCCACATGAGATTGTTATTGATTATTGTATTTCACCAATCGTGTTGGGAAATGTCAACCATATTCTGCTACCAGGAGTCCAACTAGCTCACTGAAGTGTTAATTAGCATTTTTTGCCTTATGTTTTCTTCATGGTCTTTAACAGTTTGCAAAAAAAATACTTCTATGCTTTCTCTTCCTATAGGATGAAACTTTACAGCATTTTACATTTTGTAGCTTAAAGGATTATTTAATTTTCTACTGTGTGATTCCCTGAGCATAATGTGAACCATTAGTAAAAATTACTGATTAGGGGAATTACAATTAAGTCTGTTAATAGGTAAAACTTCTCAGGATAAGCTTCAGTTTAGAATTGTGATTTCACATGGAAGGGAAGTGTGACCTTCAAATATCTGTAGGTATACAATTCTCATTGAAAATGTTTTGATTTTATTCACATAAGTATATTGTCTTCGTGTTTCTTCATCCAGTTTTCTACATCCATTTAATCCTTAGAAAGTCCTATATTCAGGTTTCAATGAGTGAGAGACATCTCACAACATGGAGAGATAACCAGTCTATCATGAAAAAACAACTTGTCCAACATTTACACCTAAGGGCAATTTGCTGATACATATTAACCAAATAGCATGGACTGTTGGAAGAAGCTGAAGAAAAGAAACCTTGGGACCAAATATAAAAAAGCAAGATTATTTGTGTAGCAAATTTTAGTAACAAGACAATTCAAAGAATAAAGAAGAGAAAACATTACATAGGAAAGTACATTGCAGTGGAATAGTAGCAGCAGGTCAAGATATAAGATAAGGTGGAAGTTCAACATTAACGAGCAATGACAACTCTAAACAAATGGGTTCTAACCTTGAATTAAAGGAACTCAGGGTTTCAGCACTTTTGCTGTCTTCTGGGAATTAGGGTTAGGTTCCAGATAAGCATAAGCTTCTCCATATTGGGTTCAGGATATGTAGAATAGAGTTGAGCCACTAGACCTTAGTGGTCCAGAGGGTGGATACACTGACAAGTCTGTGATGTATTTTGGTGATAAGCCATTAAGTGATTTATAGACTAAGAACAGCATTTTAAACTCTATTCTCTGAGTTACAGGGAGCCAGTGTAAGAACCTTAGAACTGGGATGATGTGCTCTACTTTCTCAGTCTTAGTGAGAACGTGGGCAGCAGCGTTCTGGATCAGCTGCAGCTGTCAGGTCAACTGTGAAACCTGTGAACCTGTGAAAACACCGTTGCAGTAATCAATTCGACTAAAGATAAACACACGGATTAGTTTTTTTATGATCCTGCTGAGACTCTAGTCCTTTAATCCTGGAAATGTTCTTCAGGTGATAGAAACCCGACTTTGTAATTGTGTTTAGATGCTTTTGAAGATTCAGGTAAGGGCCCATCACTACACCCAGATTTCAGACATGATCAGTGGTGACTAGCTGAAGCTGTGTGGACATGTTCATTAAGTGAGTCAAATCAGACGTTATGACAGACAAAACTTTCCTTAAAAACGGTGTTGGTAGAACTGTGTGAGTGGAGTCAGATGCCACAGTAACATGAGGGTTTGTTAACTTTAGATATATATGTGTTGGATTGGTCAGTCATCTAAAGTATGCAGTTTGATGGACTTCACCTTCAAGGTCTTTGAACCTTCAGGTGAAATTTTCCCTTGGCTCCAGAGGCTGTTCTTGGTTGTTGTTTAATAGGTAGTGTTTGCTAATCACTGTAAAATGCCCAGATTTGGGAACAGATCAACTCTATGTCTGCTGGGTCAGGTTTAAATAGTGACATCAGTGTTTAATATTTAGTGTCCAAGACTCATATTCTCACAAAGTTGGAAGTGAACGCTGTGTGTCTGGCAAACTGAATTCAAGATCAGATAGCCTTTGGTAAAATTAAGATTGTGTTTTTTGAGGGGAAATCTGACAACCTTAGTTTGTGTGTGTGTGCATGGTTGTGTTTGTCACAGTGAGACAGCGTTAGAAATGCCAATATATCCAGGGTGTACCCATGTCTTGCCTATTGAGTACTGATAATAAACACTTGCAACCCTATGTAGATTAAATTAAATAATCCATTGCTTGTGCTCATATTAATAAACAAATTCCATAGCACTCTTATACAGGAACTTTTATTTTTTTTCATCACTTTCATTATTTGCAGCAAAGCAATAGTATGGTAAAATGTTAACAGTCAAGATTTTGGACTTGTGGTTGCTACACTTTCTTTGTCAGTACCTATCGCTACATTATCTACTGCCACAGAAAAATGTGTGAAATTGTGTGCATGAAATTGTAGCTCTAGAGAAAATGAAAGGGTGTTACATATCTCAGAGGGAAGCGAGTATGTTATAGAAAGAGCTTTTCCATGACTGAGACAAAATTATTAGTTTACCTATCATTGAAAGTAGTTATTAATGTACAAAATGAAATCTAAATCTCGTTTACTCTTCATGTCTTTGCTCTTTGCGGTTTTATGTTTGCTTGATCAATATGCTTTCAGACACACCGGATTCTTCTGCCATAACTTATACTGGAGTTATTCTGGAGTGGAGATATATGGCATGGCATCAAATGGCAAATAATGTCCAAAGAATTGATACCTTATTGACACGTCTGGTACCTTGGCTGCCCCAAAGCAGACAGAGACAGTAGCTATATTTTAAGGTAAAAATAGCGAACGAAAATGAATCAATGTTTACCTAAAAATGTCTTTTTTGAGATGAAGTAATAAAAATATCTTAGGAGATTTTACAATTGATGATGGTTATGTTAATAACAAAAATGGGTATGCATATGTGGGCTATATCGTTGTAGATAGATGCACAGAGAGTCTGTCAATTGTAAATTATTAGCTCAAAAAATTATGTTACATGGCTATTAAAACATAGATGTGCAATAAATACTTCACATAACACTGCAATGGAATTTACTATGGTGCAACCCAATGTCACAGTAATGACTTGACTGCAACATCATTTAATCGTATGCTATTCTGTGCAAACACTGCACACTGTTGAGGACATACCAAATGCTTCTATTAAGCGCCTCTGTTAGGACAATGGGGACAGGGGCATGTGCACATTTATTTTTGCAGTATGTGACTAGATGCAAAATTAGCTGTTAGCTTGGAGAAGCGAGTGGGCGACACAAGGAACAGGCAGTCATTTTCCAACTAGTACTGCACTGTGCTCGAGTGGCGCTATGTTACAGCATTAACGGATCATGTTCTCATTTTTTGAGAACACCGATTGTGCTTGAAGAAATGCTCTGCACGAATGAACTGTGTGATTTGGTGAACAGATCTTGCGAAAGATTGCATGTAATGTACTGCAATTCCCATCACTTGTTCCAAACCTGGAAACAAATAGTGAATATTAACACAGTTAATGTTATCTGGTCTACTGTTTTGCCAAACAGGAAAGTGGCACTTTGATTAAACAGGGGCTGAATTATCCCCTACTTATTGGCACTAACGGAAATTAAAGGAGCAATAAGTAAGATATATACTGTAAAATCAACCTAAATCATTATTATTTGTCTCCCTATAAACAATCGGTCCTCTCCATCAATGATGTCTTAGTCAGGTTTTTCTCCTTTCAAACCTAGAGGTACGGTCCGGGCTACACAACTTCGGTTCAGTGTGTAGCCGTGTTTACTTCCTGGTTCCTGGGTCATTCATGACAATTCCAGAGGTTCCTAAAATAGAGCTCAGCCTTTGATATTTTACCTTGGCTAAAGACCAGCAGCCTAGAGGCCAGTAAGTGAAGTGGACCAGAAAAAGAACAGAAGAAAACAGCAGAACGTTAAGGAAATGGTAGTTTGTTTGTGTTGTTCCTATTTGAACCAATAGGTGTCATTATTACTTAATGTTCCTATAAAGTAAAAATTGTCATATTATAAACAATTATATTTTTGCTCTTAACCAGAAATAACCCTGTGCATTCAAAAAACTTTGTGGCATCAAGTATCAAGAGTTTAATTTTTTTTATCGTGACAACCTGAAAAACCTTCACTCTGTATTTTGAGCCAAAAAGACAGAGGAGATGTATACTGTATGGAGTCACACAGATGGTCTTGCATAATTTTTGTACACATGGCCTTACTTGATGTTTTAAATATGTAAAGTAACATATTTTTCCAAAAAAAAGGCGCACAAAAATAGACTAGGATAGACCAAACTTCAGGAGGAATTGAAAAATGCCAAGGGTGAATCGGAGCAATGGTCATCCTAATTATGCCAAGCTGTATGGGAAACTGGTGGGGCACTTGAGGAAAACAGTAATCAAGACCTCAGGCAGCAGGGTGCAGTGATGAAGAGGGTCTCTACATCTGCTGTTAATATGAAGGCATGAAATTGCAAATTCATGCCCCTTAAATGTAGTTTTCTGCAGCCGTGAGGACATTCTTAGTATTTTTTTCTGCCTACAAGTCCTCCCCTGTTGAGAGGAAACATGAGCAATTCTTTCCCACAGGAAGATTGGGAATAAAATCATCATTTGAAGAATCCGAGGCGGCAGTTGTATTACAGCTTGGCACCATTGTTTAACCTGCCTCTAACAAGGACCACAACATGTAAATCAAATAAGCGACCGTGAGACCCATATTTTCCTTCATTTACATAATGTGTTACTGCACAGACCATGCTGGCATAAAATAGAGCTCTCACAGAGACTTCCAAGAAGTATTTCATTATGTCATTGCCATTGCTTCCTAACCTCTTAATTCAGGTCAATTAAAAATGCCTATCACTCTTGTTAGTTTGGCAATTAAAGGTGAGCTTGAAACAAAACATACCATATCTTGAGGCAAAAGTTTGAGATTTAATTGAGATTGGTATGCACCTCTGTTGAGTGCAAAATTACTCAAGTAGAAAATTGCTGTTATGTGACAGCATGTGCTGTAGTGGGAAGTGATGACAAATTCAGTGAACTGAGCTTTGTGTTCAAAGATTCAATTGGCAAAAACAGTTGACACCAGACGTTTTCATACAGTATATGAAAAGACTCATAACTCTTTTGTCACTGTCTGATATTAAATCATACTAAATGTTTCTTTTTTTACGTTAGTTAGGATGAAAAAAAATATCCTAGGTTTTACTAAAACCTAGAGTAATGAGAGAAAACTATGTAGATTATTTTATTACTTTCTTCAAAGGTAGAAGTATACATACACTAACATTACTACGCCTTTAAAATTATGGGAAAGCCCAGATGATGGTGCTTTGGCTTTTAAAGACTTAAAATGGTTTAAATCACAACTTGTGGGTGTATTTTAAGATCCCATCTCCAATAAATTGTTTCCTAGTCTAACATCATGGGTGAAAAATCAACTAAGATACAAGGAAGAGAACACTGATCCTCAACAATTCTGACTTATCCTTGCATACAATTTTGTCTGTTCAAACATTTATAAACACCACCCAAATGTTTAATACTGTCCCATAAAGTGTAATGTGCAAAATACTGATAAGAGAATTTTATCATCAAAGTACTTGGGCTGAAAGGCCACTCAGCAGGGAAGAAGCTATCATTGCAAAGCCACACAAAAGCATGAATACAGTTTATAAATGTACTTGGGGAAAAATATTTTTGAATATATGTTGTTTGATTTAAATAAAGTTTAAGTGTGTTGTCCATATTGATTGTTATGTTTAGAGGAAAAAGGGGGAAGCATGCAAGTCTGAGGATATCATGTTGGTGGGGAGTGTCATTTGCGGTGAGAGAGAGAGTGGTGCACTTCACAAAATAGATGTCAGCGCAAGAATGCTGTGTGGAAATATTAAGGCAAAATCTCAAAGCAAGCTGTAAAGTTAAAACTTGGCAACAAATGAGAAATGACTCCAAGAATTTGGCTCAAGGATAACAGAGTCAATATTTTGAATAGCCATCACAAAGCCCCAATCTCAGCTCTGAAAGTGTGTGGGAAGAAAGAGATATGTATGAGCAAGGGAGCCTACTCGGTTACACCAGTTTCCCCAGGAGGAATGGGCAAAAAATCCAAAATGGATACCTAAAATGTTTGATTCAGTTCAGTTTGATTCAGTTAGCTTGTTTCAGCTGAATATGTAAATAAGTGAAAATATGGGTAGCAAATTTACCAGATTCAAAAAATATGGCTAGAAGATGGTAAATGTAAATATCTGGCAATGGCCAGTGAACCAGCTTTTTGAACTGTTACAGTGCATTGCTTTTGTGATTGAAAGTTTTGAAGGGACGATGTGGAAACAGGATTTTTTTATGGGTCAGTAGGAGGTCAGGATCTCAGGGAAATTTGTCATCACATCTAGTTTAAAAGGGCTGCCTGCACCATCAGAGTTCAATTTATTTTTTAAATGAAAGCCCTTTTCAGCCCTTACACAAATCTATTACTTTCTACGATGAGAATCAGAACCAATGCAACCATGAATAATGCAAAATTGGATATGAAATACTTCAACATATGGCCATCAAATGACATTTTTATGCTAATTATAAGTCCACAGTTGTATCACATGAAAGATACTGGGTCCTCATGAGATTCAACATACATTCATGAACTCTTTTTCAAAATCATTATTTGAACACATATAGATTCTTCTGTCTAATATGATAAAATATATGTTGTTTGCTTTTAACAAAAACATGGATCCAACCTAGTTGTTCAAACTAATCATTCAGCATTTTTTAAATAAAGCTTGTGTATGAAAATCCATTTTTTCTACAGTATAATACAATGTAAATAGTAATTATTTATCTCTGCTTTTTTATTCAAGCCACAATTGCACTTTTTTTAATTACATTTCAAGCAGACCCAAAAACAGAGTGAGATAAGCAAAACACATGTACGACAAGATACAGCCGGGGGAATTGCTGCGATCAGCAAGGTTGTATCAGTTCTTGGGTAAATCCAGTCAGATTTGCTCTGTGGATTTGATGATTGTGAGGAAAAGTGTCAATGTCTGTCATGATATTTGATGTATCTGGACAATAATGTTGGAAAAAAGAAAAGAGATAGGAACAAAGTAAAAAAAAAAGATTTTATTTGGGCCAATACCACTAATCATAACAATCATAACTTGTTATATTCTTTGTATACAGTGATTTAACAGAAAATGGACATGCACTTAATCTGTGGGACTTTTAAATATAAATTACCTGTTCCATACAAGGTTCTGAAAGTATTTAAATTTAATCTCAGGTCAGCAAACCTCCCCAACACAAATAACTGCATATGATTGGTAGACAATAATAAAGCTAACTCTGAACAGCTTGTAAAAAACTAAGCGCTTTCTAGAAACCCTAGATATGTCCAAAACATGTAGGAGCTGCACTTTATCATGCATTTGTGTGTGCATTTAAATGCAGGTCAACAAAGTCCACCCATTCTTTCAGAATCAGAATCAAACAATGATATTATCAAACCATCTATTTAGACTTGTTTATGAAAAAGTACATCCTCTAAATTCCTCATCTGCAACTAGTTGTTAGACAAAGGAGTATGTCAACCGCAACCCTCGATTCGGTGGGAAATAAACAATTTCATTGACTGGAATCCTAGGCTTTTTTTAATGTAATGTTAATTTTCCTAGCCATTGTCTATACAACATACGTATGCTTATCTAGCTTAACACATTCATTTAATTTACAAATCAATGCAATTTTGTACTCATACCATTATTTGGAGCCTGTCACTCCATATTCTTCCCAAAAATGTGCTCCGGTACATGTAATGATGTAAACAATATGTACACCCTTACAGATTTCTTTGGGTTTTGCTGGTTTGTCACACCTAAACGTTACAGATGACCGAAACCTGTCCAACCAAACACTGAAAGGTGTTTAGAGCTCCTTTGCAGACATATCCAAAGGGACTTGACACAGATTGTGGTTGTGAGAACAGTCCAGGTCATGTCCAGAATACAAAAGCTGATGAGGTGACGAAACGAGGGCAAGACAAGACAGGGAGCTCCAGAGGCGAGGTCAGGAAGTAGACAAGGCAGACAAGGACCAATGCTGGCCATTTACTCACACAGTGGTTTCAAGAATCTGGCAACGGCTGTCTTTGAAGTCCCATTTTTTTTTAAAGCCAGAGAAATAGATTGGTACTTACACTTCAGTCCAGTGCAACACAAGAGGGTTTAGTTACATTTAAAAAAAGTCTTTATTTTGTCCAGCATGTGATGACCTCACACTGCGATGAATCAGTGGATATCATGCACACTATGGATAAACCGCATGGTTACAGTTTTCTCTGTTCATCATATTTGTTACAGACACACTAATAACTAGCTGGTCAAGGAAATTATGCAGCTGCTTTTAATGGGCAGTGTGACAATGCATTACAAAAATTATATAATGATAAAACATCAGAGAAGTTGTTACAAAGACTGCAAATCTAGAATGATAAAATGTTTTCTTGTTTATGTATTAAACTGCAGTACACCCACGTACACAGACATCAAAATACTGTCATCAAGGACCTCCATTTATCATATTCAAAGGAGTACATTTCTCCAGTGTTATTTTCCATGCCCAAACTGTTTATACTTTTTTCCTATGAAATTTTAAATGTCCAAAAAAGGAATTGAGCATCATTATTTTAGTAAAAAAACATATGTCAAAAGAAGCCTTTTTTGTTCGATTTTCAGATGCCTGTATCAAAGCGTTTGCAGCAGACTATTTTTAATCTAGTTCCTTAAAAAAAAGTTGAAACGTGTCAAGGTAAAAAAGTCATTCTGTACTATTTATTTTTGAGTTTTACAAATGGAAACTGTTCTCCATGGACATCCATTTATCTTGGTCATAAATGCCCCATCAACAGCCCTTACATGTCAGCTTGAAATATGAATTCTACTCCCTGTCCCTGAATGCTGCGTGCAGTATATTGACATTTGTGGCGCTTGCGGCCATCTGGTTGAAGGCTTTTGATGTAGATTTTCTCAATGACTTCTTTGGGGATTGTTCATGTGGTCAGGGGATGAGACGAAAATGATGGATATTTTTTCTGCAACAAGGGCCTGTTTGGCCTGAAAAAAAAAGTTTTGTCTATTTTACCTACTTGGTAAATTGTATGTTTTTTTTTTATATGCTGCACTAAGCCTCACAGAAATACTGATCAAAAACGTCTGTTGCTAGGGGATCCTGTGGGGGGTTTCATGTCAAGGTCTGGTGAATTACTGGGCTGCTACATGGAGCTTGGGTAAAACAGTAAAGAGCCAAATTGTAACATATTGCCAACTTAACCCCTACAATTAAGCAGGAAAAAAAATTCTGGACTTTAGAAATGAGGGTGCCAATCATAGCATAGTTGATGTTTGGCTTGGTATAGGATGAGTCCCATCTGTCTCAGTTTGCTATTTTGGAGAAACAAAGGGACGCTTTCTTTTTTGTCCCGTCTCAACCAAGCCTTCAAACTGTGCTGGCAAAATGCTTTTTCCAATCCCCCTTGTCCTCATTATAAGCACAAAGCTGTACGTCCAAACTTGTTTTTACGCTTGGAGAATGTCAGCCTGGGAGAATCACAAAAGCCACAGGCAGTAGTGATATGTCACATTTCCAATCATAATGGAACATAAGTGAAAAAGCACCATTGTGCCTCTACTCTAGTGTATTCAACATGGATATATTCTTTACTAACGACTTTGTGAAGCTCATAGATTTTTTTTTTTTTTTTTTTTTGTGGATAAATCTGACCAGCATTGTAAACTGATTGCCCACCCATTATGACACTGCACACTTATACATAAGTTAAAGCAGCAAATGTGCTGTCAAGGTTGCAGGATCTTATTCTTTACTCTCAAAAATCCACCGACTACTCTAACCACACAGAAGTGTTGTTGCATTTTCAACAACAGTGGCATGATTAATGGGTTTTAGGACGGGGGAACTTGTTCTGTATGACGCAAGCTTTTGTCTCTGCTTGTCACCCTTTTTTTTCTTCCTGACATCCACCAGAGTCTCCCTCTCTTTGCAGCCATCTACACCACTAGCTGGTTGGCTGGGCGGGAGGATCTGATATGAGCTGACAGCACAGTAATAACCCATGCAAATTAACTGGGTGGTGTGTGAACACAAATGCTAAAAGCACAAAAGTAATGTGATTCAAAAGCATATTTGAGCCTCTGTCTTCTCTTTCTGTTCATGTTGGGGGATACATGTTTTGAAAGTAGCAGACTCAGGTATAGGGAACTCATACAATGCATTTCAGCTTGACTCTCCCCCCTTGAGAGTGCTAAACCTTGATTGTTTTTCCAGCCTGCTGTCTCTCCACCTTAGCTATAGCCTATAGAACTGTGTGACTTGTCAAAATAAGGAACGAGAAGTACACAGTTCCTTTATGATTCCCTAAGCTTTAGAAAATCTGAAATGAATTGGCATTTTTTTCTCATAGTTTCTAATCCATGTGCATCTCTGCTAGAAGCACAAGTAAAGCAGCATGGGGTCATGTTGTTTTTTGTATCTGTGTTTTTCCCAAGAATTTGCTGTGCAAGTTTTGTTCAGGCTTTTTACATCACCCGGTCCTTGCCTAAGGACAAATGAGTCTTTTGCTCTTAAGAAATAACTGAAAAAAGAGAAAATAATCCAGTCTTAAACTGTATGCACATGTCTGATATCTACTCACAACCTCTGTCTCAAATGAATGTCGACACTCTCATAATTAACAAATTGCAAATACAAATGTGTTGCAGCACAAGTTCTTAGACATGGCAAGCAATTAAAATGCAGCTCTGGAATCAGAACGAGAGACTTTAGTAAATTGAAAGAGCGATGCAAGATTTTAGCATCCATCCACCCAAAGAATATGCCCGTGCTGGTGCATATTTCTAGTGGTCATTGAGCGAAAAGAAGGGTACACCTCGGACAGATCACCATGCCATCATAGGGTCACAAAGAGACATTTAGGTGAAACAATCATGCACTCATATTAACACCTAAGGTTAATTTAGAGAGACTAATCAACTTAGCAACCATGTTCTTTGGACAGCGGGAGGAAGACAGAGAGTACCGGGAGAGAACCCTAGCATGCACAGGGAGAGCATGCATCCTCCGTGGAGAAAGACCTCCAGCAACAGTGTTCCCAACTTAACCACTATGCAGCCAAGAATTTAACATTCTTGGTGCAGACAGTAGCAGGAGGCAAAAATGTAATGGTCACACCAAAAAAAAAAAAAAAATTGAGAGGGTTTTTCAACAGTGGGGGCTAATTTGAGTGCTTGCAGTTTATTAAGTAAAAGAAGAAGAGGCCTGCTAAAATAATAACAAAAATGTTCAGTATGTAAAAGCTAAAGTGATTAGCACTGCTCTCTGAAATGTTGCCATTTACAATGTCCTAGGCATGCTGAATGAGATCCTTATGCTCTTAGGACATGTTCACAAATATTTAAAACAAAATGTATAACATAATTGATTTTATTTGAATAATACAATCACATTCTGTATATATATATATATATATATATATATATATATATATATATATATATATATATTAGGGCTGGGCAAGTTAACGCGTTAATTTCGCGTTAACTCATTAGACTATTAACGGCAATATTTTCTTTAACGCGCGTTAACGCATGTTGCTCACATGCTTTTATTTTGTGAAGGTCTGTTGCTGCGGTGTAGGGGTTTGAATCAGAACAGTAGGTGGCGATAATGCGCCAATAACCTCGCTGTCAGCCAAGCCTCGGATTCAGAGGAAGAAAAGTGCTGCCCGGAAAAAAACCAAGCCGAAATGCGGAAGGCGGTGTTTCCCGCAGGAATTTGCTTAGGCGAGGCGGTGAGTTGGCGGCCGGAACAAGTTTTGTGCGGAGCGGGGGGGGTCTGCATCGACGCCGTCGGTGAAGTCGCTTCGCGTTTCAAAGTATCCATGTGTTTTTGCCTGTTTTTCCCTGCCATTCACTATATGCACGCGAGAAAGCAACAACAAAAAACCGCGTGTCAACGTCAAATAAACGCAAGCAACGCAAGCATATCGAGTTAGCAAGCATTTCAGTTTAAAGTTCTTCCAGCATTGAATATGACAGAAACAAGTTAGTTGTAACCACTGCCAAGTTAAACTTTGGTATTGAACATAAAATGGTAATGCTGCTCCCTGCTGTTACCTCAGAAATTGCCTGTTTTTGGTAGATTTTTTTCCCCATAAAGAGAATTCCCTGTCAGTGGCAATAAGCTTTAATTTATTATTATTGCTATTTTTTGTTTTACATGTTTAAGTTGAGCTTTACACTAAATATGTGTTACTGATAAGTGCTACAAATGTTACAACACTTTTGTTCATATGGCAGCAGAACATTAAAATAAAAGTGCTCTTTACACTACTTTTGAATTCATTCTTGGAGTTTGTAAATACAATGCGATTAATCGCGATTAATCAGGGCGATTGATCGCGATTAAATATTTTAATCGTTGCCCAGCCCTAATATATATACACATATTCAGTACATTAGAACATGCAGTACTTTTTGAAACAACCTTTAAGCAGGTATTTCACATACTGTAACAGTTTTTTTTAGTTTTTTTTTTTTTTATATATATAATTGCAGTGGGATTTAGAATGTTTTGGGGGCCATACATGTCTTGCTTGACTTTCATCTTTTTATTTTTACTCCTTTTTTTTTGTTCAAAATTTGTAATGAATCTATTCCATATTATTAAAACAATATGTGAGGTTAAGGTAATATTTCTGTGAAATTCAAAGTTTGCAGTTATATGACTGAAATATGGCTATAAGGAGAGATACAAAGGAAAAGCTGAAAAAAGACTTTTAATCTGACAAATGAGCCTCACCAGCAAGCATATTCTAATTTATTGAATATGAGCATACTCTGTGACCATTTTGATAGTAAGAATACCAACTGGCCTAATGTTCACAATTTGAATTAAAACTCTGACACATCTCTCATGAAGCTTGTTAGTAAAAGCAATGCAATGATGGTCTCTTTTGGTCAGGGGTCACCAGCATGGTTCCTGCGGGCACCAGGTAGCCCCCAGGGACCACATGTGGTGCCCTCAGGCCTGCTCTAAAACTGACACAACCTTCCAGTGAGCTACATCTAAATTGTTATTTTAGTCTGTTGCTCTACTTTTGTAATCATATTTGCATTTATATAGATTTTAAAAGGACAATATCTAAGGAGAAAAAAACATTGCAAATATGTTTATTGGTGAGCGCTGACTCGTCTAGTTCATTGGTCAGTACTGGTAGCCCTTCGTGTGACACAGTACCAATGAAGTATCTCTCCGTTTCAAAAGTTGGTGACTTCTGCTTTAGGTTGTCAACCTGCCAAAAAACCCACAACATATTTTATCAGCAGTAACAAACCTCTAAAGATGTGAATGTAAGTCTAGCACAAAGGGATGGGCTTTTTTGAATCAAGTTCTAGTTTTACATCTCTTAAAAAGATGTCCAGTAAAAGCCATTGAACAGGTTCCTGATTTCTTCAATTATCCATTAGCAGGTTTTATGTTTTTCTTGTCACATTCTCTTTGAAAGCTAACAGCATAATGGCGCTTAGAGACTCAGAACAAAAACAGGTGTTAGTAAACAAGAGATTGACCAAGAGGGCTCGGTTCCTGGTATGAATACAAGTGTCGCTGCATGACATCCATTTCTAATAAACAATAGAGCATGTACAGAAGTCATTATGTTATATTGACTTAAAAAGGTTAGTGATTTTACTGTTAGTTTCAACCACGACTGTGGCTCGACTTCCCTCAAAATGAAGCTCCTCGTCCAAGATTTATGGCTGAGTCTAGCCATCCTACAGAGCATGCTCGTTTTGTATCCAGGACCTCTTTCTTACTTTCATGATCCATACCTCATGGCCATACATGCTACACACCAGAGTAGCTCCCACATTACTACAAAGGAAACCCTGATTGCAAAACTCCATCCGCAACTACTCCAGTGCACCCTGAAGGTCATGACCTGACGAAGCCAACAAAACCACATAATTGTCAGCATGCAGATGAGTCCCTGAGGTTACCAAACCAGAGCTCCTCCTTTCCTTCACTATACCTTTAGATCCTGCCCATGAATATCACAAAAGGGATCGGTGGCCAGGGTGCAGCACCGTCTGAGTCTAACCTGCTCTTTGAATATGCTTTGTTTGTGGATGCAGCTCTTGTTTTGGCCATAAAAGGAGTGGATAGCCTTTAAAACCACCCAAATGCGTTATACTCCTGCAGCCCCACACCCCCAATAAAGAAAAAAAAAAACCTAGACAATGTTCTGCTTGCCTAGAAAGGCTGAGAAGTATGATCCAGCAAAAAAAAAAAAAAGGCTAAATTTGGAATTGCTGATGAATAAAACAAAACAATTGCTTAGGACACAACATTCAGTAAAATACGATACCTCTTACTTGAGATTACTGTGTACAAAGTATGCAGTATATTACTAAGAGACTAGTGTCAGGTTGCTGCCACTTTCCTATAAATTACATGCATATATGCTAAATGCTGTCTGAAGTAATCTGTTAGTTCTTCATCAGTGGTCTTTGGGCATTAATTAAAGCAAAAATCTCTTTCCCACTCTGGGCAGATTTTAATTCATGGAGATTTAAGTTGATATTTATCTGTTTTTGATTATAAGATTTTTTTTTTCCAGTCTCCGGTTTTGATTTTACTACCAACCTTAGTTATCCTCTCAATCCTTCCAGAATTCTTGGGCCCCAGTGTCTATTTTAAATCACCCACGGTAATAATGATACTGTCCCCTCCCTCCAGTGATGCGTTGACTCACCTGGGATATACAGGATCCCAATCCCAGTGCCTTGTCAGAACCTTCCTGCTTGCCACCTGAAACTGCAAAGAGGCAACCCTCTCACACACAGGGTAGAAGTCATAAATTGAGGCATGCAGCAGGGCAAGTACGGAGTAGGAGAAAGTTCAACCCTCTTCCAGGAGTTTGACTCCAGAGCCTCAAGCTGTGTGAAGATGTGAGTCCAAGTACATCTAGTTGGCATTGCTCCGCCTCACAGACCATTTCTGGCACCTTGCCCGCCAGTTAACTGGCATTCCCATTAAGCCAGACAATATTGCTGGTAATTAGTACCCCAAGACCTCTGCCCTCACCTGCTGTCCAATTTGTACGGTATCCGCTCTTGATGTTCCATCTTGAAGGTGGTAGGGCCATGTGAAAGGCTTCCTTTCACATGGCCTGACAACATCAGCTACCATAAATATGCAGACGACACACAGCTCTACATCACCATGTCACCAGGTGACTATGAACCAATTCAGGCACTGAGTAAATGCCTAGAAGAAATCAATGCATGGATGTGCCAAAATTTTCTCCAATTGAATAAAAACAAAACTGAAGTAATAATATTTGGACCAATAGAGGAAAGATCAAAAGTTAGCACACAGCTTCAGTCGCTTCAGCTAAAAACCACCAATCAGGCCCGAAATCTGGGAGTAGTGATGGACTCAGACCTGAACCTTCAAAAGCATCTAAAGACAATTACAAGGTCAGCTTTCTATCACCTGAAGAACATTTCTAGGATTAAAGGACTGATGTCTCAGCAGGATCTGGAAAAACTAATCCATGCGTTTATATTTAGTAGAATTGATTACTGCAACGGTGTTTTCACAGGACTTCCTAAAAAGTGGGTCAGACAGCTGCAGCTGATCCAGAACGCTGCTGCCCGCGTCCTCACTAAGACTAAGAAAGTAGAGCACATAACCCCAGTTCTAAAGTCCTTACACTGGCTCCCTGTATCTCAGAGAATAGACTTTAAAATCCTTCTGTTAGTCTATAAATCCTTAAATGGCTTAGCACCTAAATACATCACAGACTTGTTATCAGCGTATCAACCCTCCAGACCACTAAGGTCTTCTGGCTCCAGCCTACTCCACATACCTAGAACCAGAACTAAACATGGAGAAGCAGCATTTAGTTCCTATGCTCCGTTTATCTGGAACAAACTTCCAGAAAACTGTAAAAGTGCGGAAAGCCTGAGTTCTTTTAAATCAAGATTAAAAACACATCTGTTTAAAATTGCCTTTGACTGTTCTAGTTAAACAGTTTTACTGTTTTTAATGTTCTTTTTTGTTACTCCCTACTTGCTTTTATTCTATTTTCTATCTACATTTTATTATTTTCGAATATCTTAAACATGTAAAGCACTTTGTATTGTCTTGTACTGAATTGTGCTATATAAATAAATTTGCCTTGCCTTGCCTTGCCTTGCCTTCCTGTAGCTTCTTTACTCTGAGCCATTCTGAGGCTCAGGACCCAAAGTTTAACAACCAGGTGCTCAACAGGAAGCTACCCCCAGACCTGGTGCCCCAGTGTCTCTAAACTGCGAAATGTTTGCCACTTAACATGGTATGCCATTTCATCAGGATCATTGATTCACTCTTAGTGAGATGCCTCCAGTGACGCCAGTTTGTAATGAGTGACACTGTTAGGAGTTAAAGCTCTAGACCAAATATGCCACAGGGTCATATTAGTGAACTAAACCATCCATCAGGTGAAGTTGGCAATTCATTGGAGGGGAACCATTTTTAAACATTGTTATCTTGCAAATCACGCTAAAAAAAAAAAAAAAACAGGAGAGGAAGATTGTTGGTATAACACTGTTTAAACACAATGTCAGTGAAAGTGCTTTGCAGAAAAAAAATAAGCAACAAGTTTGAAAAAGAGCATATTAATTACATTAAAAGTAAGGCATTCATCAAAAGAAAAATAGTACCATTTGGGTATTAGAAGAATAGAATAGAAATATCCTTTATTGTCACGGGGTGACATTCATGTGTGCCAGCAGCAAAGTGAAATGCAAATTGAGCATGCAGATATATACAAGGTCAAAAAGTATAAAAAAACAAAAATTAGAATAGGAGACTGTACATTAAGGGTGTTCTACGCTGGTTCTATTACATCAAAACAATAAAACATTTAAAATTAAGTAAGATATAATAAAAAATAAACTGAAAATGTAATATTTGTCCTTTATGGGAAACTTTCAGTGAATGTTTTTTTCCTGCTCTATAAGAGCAACGATTTTTATGCAACTATACCTATTTTGTTTTACGCTGGGGTAGCTGACAGTTCAGACTGTAAGGTGTCAATTGTGTTCATCAGAGAGACAGGCTGGGAGAAGAAACTATCTCTTTTGCAATTGGTTTTTGCAAATTTCACTCAACCAGAAGGTAAAAGTCTACAGTTTGTGTCCAGAATGTGTGAAGATGTTCACAGAGATGTTCGCCCCTCTTTTCCTGATGCTAGTCCTTGATAGAATAAATGTCAACCCTTATGATCATCTCGGCAGATCTGGTCCTTTGTTGCAGTTTAACCCTGTCCAGGTTTGTGGATAAGCCAAACCCCAGTGATGGATAAACACACTACAGACTGAATAGGTGTGTTGCCAACCTGCTGGACCAGCATCTCACATGGAAGGTTGTACTTCTTGAGTTGCTGCAGGAAGTACAATCTTTACTGGCTATCTGCTGAACAGTGTCTTATGTGTGAGGACCATCTGAGATCCTTCCTAAGGACTCAAGTTGATCCACGGTACATTCAGTTTTGTTAAGAATAGTGAGGGGAGGGAGTGTGGAGTTGTTTTCTGAAAGTTCATGACATTTCAACTGTCTTGGGAGGCTTAAGCTTCAGGTGGTTCTGATCGCACTGGTGGACCAGCTGATCCATACAGACTCATCACTGTCTTGCATCAGAGCAATGATTGTGGCTTCATCTGTGAAGTTGAAGAGATGCATAGCCGGGTTAAAAATATGTTTATAAGCATTATTTGTGGTGATTGTTGTCAAAATGGTCAGTTAGATCTGGACCGTAATCACTTATTATTGAGGCATCTGGATTAGGCTTCTTTAAAAAAAGATATTTAGAACGAAAATGAATTCATTCAGTCCTAAAAACATGAAATTGAAAAGATGAATGCAACAAGCAGAAAATGCAAAGCAATGCAAAATAAAGTAACAAGAAGAATACCAAAAAAATGCTTAAAAATGAAAGACAAAACTGGAACTTGCCAAACTGGAGCCTCTCCCCTCCCATAAAGATTTGTGTTTGTTTCACTTTACGTTTTTTTTTTCCAGCACCCTTCATGAAGACTGAATCAGCATAGGTTATGGTATCAAACTGTAACGTTCTTAATTGAAAAACAGAAAAATTGATGTGTCATTTTCAAATTAACCTTACAGTGTGACAATCTCAATACATCCAAGAACCCTATCACCTCTAACAAGCAGAGAAGAGAGATCTGCTGTCTAATGAAGTATGAAAAGCTTAGACTTCATCGTCACAGACAACCATCTTAATCCTGTACCGGCTTGTTGTGTTTGCAAACAGTATGCTGCACACAGTAAGTCTCGGTATTAATCGTGTTAAATGTTACACCAGGGCTTATTGATGTCTCAGGGTTAGTTTCCCGCTATGCGCTCCCCTCCCATGGGCAGAATACAACACAGCACCCTGATCAATGTGCAGCTTTCCTCAACTAGCTTGACTAGAGAGCCCAATCATTTATCTCAGCATCAATACTTATCATTCAAGTGGAAACCATTACTTTAACAGCATTTATACAGAACAGTGTTTAATTAAAGCCTAAAATGTATTGTTTTAGTGTATAAAATGCAATAGATTTTTAGAAACCCCCATATGTTTCATATTTATGGAAGCTATTACTGCATAGATGACTGACTTCATTGTTTGCCAAGAAACAGGGGGTATTGCTACATATACATTTGCTGGAGCATCTGAAAAAATGAACAGAGAAATCAATATTCTTAATAATTATTTATCACTCAATAATGTATTTCATGTATTGGCCTAGCTTGACTCTGCTCAATGAACTGCAAAATGCATCGCCTCAGAGTTGAATCTGTAGGCATGACTACTGAGAACCAGACCTCTGACAGCTAATCATATGCCAGGATGAAACAGACTTGTTAGTAAGCTAATGGAGTGATCTAGGGTCAATTTACAACCATATGAATTCTATCAATAAGCAAGTAAGAGATGTAGAAAACACAGGAAAACATTCCAGCAGCTAAATCCACTTTCAAACCCCCACCTTCTTTAAATCAATTAATTGCTGGGGCATGTCTGTTTGAAAGTATCTGATAGATTTACAGATAAAACTGACACAATAAAAAGGCACCATTCACAGCATGACCTTTGTTTGTCAGCTTCTCTGCCTTAAATCATTACACTTACTTAAATAGTAACTTTAAAACATATCATTTCACCTCATGACTTCCATAATATACAGTGGGTTGCAAAAATACCCATACTAAATAGAATTTCATCCTTCTGTAGTAAAGGAAATGTAACTGCCAAATCTCAAGTGAAACAATATCCCAGACAAACAATGAAGGTGAGAAGTTCAGTACAAAAACCTAATGATTTGTGTTTTCTCTGAAACTACTTTTAGAAATAAACATGCTCTAGATGTTTACTGTCGGATTACCTGATAAACTGCAAGATTTATCGTCATGATCCTTTTTCTTCTCCCCGGTGTCTTGTCCAAAACACACTAGACGTTTCTTTCATGTTATTCCTTTTTATCACTGTGACATAGCATATTAAGTTCCCGTTTAACAAAGATTTCCCTTTGTCCTCCACAGCACCTCCAAACAACATATCAGTGCTGGCAGAGAACACTCCAGCCCCCTTCAGTCGATACCAAGCCCAGAATTTCACTCTTGTCTGCTCTGCAAAAGGAGGGAAACCAGCCCCATCGGTGAGTTAAAGATGTTTTTTTTTATTTCATCTGTTATTTTTTCTCCTTTCATGGAAGTAAGATAGACTTGCATGTTCCATACTAACAGCTCAGATTTTGTATGATGTGTGAAAAAAAGGACCCAAAAGCAAAATTCAAAAGGTTGCGGTAGACTCAAAGCCTAGAATGATTTTATTCATCACAAACATAACAAGACTAAAAGCACTTGAGCGCAAGTTATTCTCAAAGGCAAGGCCACCTAAGACCACAGATGATCAAGCAGGAACAAAACAGACAAACAAACAATGGTAGCGCAGAGAGCAAAGGATTCAGGACAGAACACATCCTAAAGACCTGATGACAAATGTGCTACAGGTGACTGACAAACAGTAACAGAGCCCAGGCATGATGGAAGAGCAGAAAGAAAGACAAACAAAGGTGAGTGAGAAAGGGAATAATAACACTAGGCCAAATAATAGCAGAGAAACGTTAAACCTCAATGAATCCATCTCATAGAGAAGTATTTGACCGTGACAAGCTTTTGATCTCAGTACCTCCCAGGGATGTTGAAAGATTTTTCTCTAAACAATGCTAGTATTGATGGTAATGGTCACATTCACTAAAGTTGACTTAATTAAAGTGACATGATAGGAATAACATTTAATATGCTCACAAACCATCTTCTTACACTTAGATTTGGGGAACTAGATTGTATACTCTTGCAATGAAGTACATGGCACAAAGATGGTCTTATAAACCAGTATTTTCCCTCAACGTTCTGAAGAGCATGAGAAGGTCTTGCAAATACACTGAGATATTTGGTGGCATATATGAGCTTTTGGACGCTGCATGAGAGCATCCACTCACAGTTTGTTCTCAACAGACCATTAATCATTGTCCACGGGTGTATGGTAATGGACTGCAGACACTGAGCACACCTATCTGCTGCAATTATGAGCCCAGTAAGAGGTGAATACAAGGTGAAAATGATTTCCGGTACTTCCTGTTTTACGCTGTGATGGGTAAAGTTTTCCCCCTGTCGTGATTTCATGCAGTCTTAACCCATTTAAGATTAGAACTGATGGCTCTTTTTATAGTTTTCTTTTCTAAAAGATAATGGAGACAAAGGCATCTGACAGCTTACAGCTGGTCAGCAAGAAAGAACCGTCGCTGTGTCATTAGATAAGTTACAAAGCTATTATTTGGCTTTGTCTTTGTCTTTGACACAACAAGCAAATGAATGGGTTGAGAAAAATAATATTTGCTTGGAATCTTAATGTAGGACACAATAAAAGATTCAGAAAAATCTTTAGCATGCATTACCACCGTATAAGTCAGACTATGATGTTTTCTTTTTTTCAGTCAAATATTGTATGCAATACGGTGGCCTGGAAGTGCAAACCAACAATTTAACTGTCATAGGTCAGAAACCAGCAGTTATATACTAAATCTTAAATAGATCAAATGTAAAAATTTAATTTGCCAGCTGTCGGTGGATGCAGAAGTATAACCATTCAATTAAATTGTATTTATATGGCGCCAATTCACAACACATGTCATCAAGACACTTTACAAAGTCAAGTCAGACTATGATGACTATTATTTTTAATAGAGTCAATTTTATTTATGAAGAATCCCATAAAGTCATTACTGCTGAGAGCTGGGGGAATGGATGGATCAACAGAGCTCTGACAAGTGTATGGATTATGTAAGAAGAGGTGAATGGCTTCTAAGTCTTATTATGTAATATCACTGAAGCACACCAGCTGTTGACTCAGAAATGCCCACAGCTCCAATAGACACTGATTCAAAAAGTGAATCCCTACAATTTTCAAATGAAATAGTGATTACATATTTAACATAATTTCATTATATGTAAGACTCATTATGCTAGTTTAAATTGTGAAATTGACGCAATTGGTGATTAGGTTTTGAACTTCAAATCCCACAAGGTCTCAGAGACACCCTCCAGCTCTATCCATTTTTCTCCCTAAAATCCCAGATGACAATGGACAAATGTCACAGACGACACTGCACATCAGCAGCCTCAACCTAGTGGGTGACGTGAACTATATCAGCTTTTGATATAAGGAGAACCAAGGGGCACCCCAAGCAGATTGTTTAAAATGCAAGTCATATTCAGTCACACATAGTCAAGAATGCTAAGAATTGATAGAAATGCACACAGAATTGAAATGCAAACAGGGTAAAAAAAAATGTAATTACCAAAAAGCACTGATTGAAATAGTTAATTATGTGGGATTTCCTACTATAAAAATGATGGGGCGGATTTTGTGAATTTTGTTTTAAAGAATTTTGTTTTAACAGCAATAAGGTAGAAGTCAAAATAATTAAAAAAGCACAACTTTCTTACCACAGCTCAGCAGTACTCAGAGGGAACACTAAACTTCAACCTCTAAAACATTTTATTGACTAGTGGACTTATTTAATGCTTTTAGAGTTTTGCCCCACTAGGTAAATAAGTAAATAAATAAAACACTGATGGACTCCACACACTCTTCACACAAGTGTGTCATTATTTTTAATTAAAGTAAATATAGGTTTTAAGAAAATATTAATGAAACATATATGTTTATTTTTTGTAGTCTCTGTAGATATGTTTATTCAAATGTAAACACATGGCACAAATCAAGAAAAGAGGAAAAGACCCAAATGTACTAGCAGTCCTACCTTTCTGCCTTTAAAGGGTTTTTAATTGGAGCAACTGAAAACACCTGTGAGCAAGTACCGGGAGAGGAAAACTTGAATGTTCCTAATGCTCCTTCAGCATAGAATAAAACAGGTTAAATTAGATGTGTGCATTATCTTTAACAGCAAAAAAAACAAACTATGCATCCTGCTCAGTGTGTTTGGACAAACATTATTCTGGTTCAAATAAGTAGTATTAAGTCAAATGATCAGATATATGTTACCTTTGAATAATGCAAGATGCAGTTTAGTCAAGAACATATGAAAAAAAAAAAAAAAAAAACACATTCCAGATGGGAAATCAGGGTTTATTTATTTGCATATAGTCTGTCAAGGAAACCCAGAAATAGACTGATCCCCAATCCTGAAACTTGATCTGAGACCAGAATTTGAAGCACAGGCTTGAAAGTCTACAATCACTGATCTATTGGAAAAAGAGAGAAATAAAAATCCAAATCACCATCACTTTTTGTTTTTAAATGTTTTTAAAAGTTTTCCAAAAAAATAAAAAAAACGTTCCCAAATGACATAAGTTGTAGATGATGCCAAATTGTTCTCCTACATCACTGAGAGGTTTTGATTTATCATACATCTTAATCATATCATTTTCCACTGAAAGGCTGTCCTACCTGCAACCAAACTTTTTTCAGCTTCTGAACAGAGACTGGCAAATGCTACAAAATGCCATTGAACCTGAGCAGGATGTAACAGTGTAGGAGAACGCACAGACAATTTCTGTCTGGGCTTTCTCTGTTACAGCTCCAAAATTTATTTCACAATAGGATATTTTCTGCTGGACATGCACTGCCACAGGTTGAAATATAACCAATTGATTGTGGCGGACTCTGTCTTCCAAGTACTAAAACCAGGACTTGTTGCAAAGGAAAGTATGCTAGGGAAACTGCTATATGTCCTTTCTTTGTGCTGATTTTAATACAATGTTTCAGAACCTTTCCACAACATCAGGGAATGAGTGGAAAGTCAGGTCAGCGAAGTCAGAATGTATCATGGACTTAACCTACAAAAATAGTAAATGCTTCAGAACACTAGCTACACTAGCTACCATGTTCAAAGGTTGTCTTAACATGGGTCTTATTGACTTTTTACTAGTCATTTGGGCTGGAAAAGATATGCAAGATGGGCAGGAGTGAACATTGCAGACATATCATCATCTAGGAACCTAATTATAGGTCTTTCTTTACTGCAGTGTAATGACTTTTGTCTATATAAAAGATATATTTCAGTAAATCTGAATATCAATTAATTGATTTTCAGTAATTCAGCTTGAAAAAGAATACTGCTAGATACTTTACACACCGCACATGTATTTTGAGTATTTGAATAACACATTTAAATGTTACACAAGAACAATAAAATAGTCACACAGACACTCCAATGTGGCCCAGACAGTTTTATGGAAGACTTCTGACTTGACAGCAAACAGCTAAAAAGAATTGCCATGGCAGAGATATATTATATAAAGAAAAAAAAGTAAACAGTGAGAACATGAAGTTCAATGCTAAAATAACAAATAATGCAAAGTGTGACAGTAGTAGGAGAATGTAGCAGAGTGAGAAAAAGTGGTCATTATATTGTCCAGCAACTATGGGGGAAGTGGCAACCTTGTGGTTAGAACAGGGCACTTGAGCCCTGGGAAGGCTGCAAGTTCCCCAGTTAGAAGGCCACAGACTGTCACTCTGGGTCCCTGAGCAGGACCCTTAGCCCCAGATTGCCCCCCGAGTGCCACTCAGTGGCAGCCGACTGCTCACTAAGGGATGAATTAAATGCAGACAAATTTCATTGGAATATACAAAGATGCAATAGTAAATAAAGATGATGATTGTTATTAATATTACCATAGTGGCATGACTATAGAAATAGCAAAATATAACAAACCACTCTAACTATATGCTTTTACAAAAATGAAAGTTGCAAGCATAATCTTTTAAGGTTGTCTGCCTTTTAGCAATTAGAAGCTGGTTCCATAGGAGAGGATTTTGATAACTGAAATATCTGCCTCCATTCTACTTTTGAAACTCTGTAGGAAACACTAGTTACCCTGTAGTCTGAGAGTGAATTGCTTTGTTGGGATCTTATGAAATGACTTTCAACATAGATTGATCATTAATGGCTGTTTAATGCAAGAAAAAATAGTTTTAATTATACCTGGGAGCCAAGGAACTTGAGCTAACATTGGGGAAATATTTATTTTTAATTGTCTTCAGAACACTTACTGCAGCTTTGGACAGGATGAAGGATTTTAAGTACATTTTTCTTATTTCTTGGTAGTAAACAATTCAATAATGAAGCCTTGTAGTAACAAATAAACTTACCTTGGAATGGACTAGTTTTCAGCATCATTACTGGACAGGAGTTTCTCATTTTGGCATTATTCCAGAGGTGAAAGCAGGAAATCCTGTTTATAATATGAATCTGGTCAAACATATTAACAAGGTTTTATACTTTATTACTTGAGGTCAATTTAATACCACCCAGGGTAACAATTGTCTCTGGCCCACAGATGGCAACTGTAGTCTTGTCTGAATTTAAAAGCAGTTTATTTTAAGTCATCCAGATTTTCAGGTTTTCCTGTTCTACCTAACTGACTGGATTCATCAATATTTATTGATAAGTATAGCTCAATATCATCAGTGGAAAATTACCCCAAGCTGTCTGATAACTTTACCAGGATGAATGAATATAGTAAAGAGATTTTGCCCAAGTACTACACATTATTCATTATTAACATTAACAAATCGGGATTTGTTGGACAACTATGATTTAAGCCGTTGTAAAGGTGCATTCACACCGAATGCGAGCAAGGCGAATGGAGCAAGTGAGTTAAATATTATCCGTATGTGAAAACGTGATTAGGAGCAAATTAATGATCAACTATGCAAATGACACATTTTGAGTGATGAGAATGATTCTCTCTTGATTGAGAGAAGTAATGATTTAATTACAGCAACCTTAAAAGCCTGTAATACATATCCATTTACAAATGATAGATTCATATCTAAAATGGGAATTGTAACCAATGGCAACACTTTCATACTCTGGTCGGGTTACCACCACTTTCTCTCTAATTTTCAAATTAGTGTTTTAAAATTTGTAGCTCTGAAATAAACCAGGGATCCAGCCACCCAGGGCTAATAAAGGGTACTTTGTTTAAAGAAACACACAGTGACATAGTATCACTATGAAAAAGAACATCAGTTTGTTAAGGGTATGGGGTAAGGGTATAAATTGGTTTATTGCCCTCTGCTATGTAGTTCTGTGAAATTAAAATGGGAATAGATTATTTAGACAGCTTTGTCTGGTAAAGATCTTGGGCAGTGTACTCAGTTAGATTATACTCAAAGGTTATTACAAAACAGTCAGACAGGACAGGATTATAAGGAAATATGGTTATGTGTTTGCACTCCATGTCATATGTCAGCACAAGGCCCATGGTATGAAGCCAAGAGTAGGTAGGTCTGTGAATGTTTTCAGCACAGCCAATCACATTAAAGATAGCATGAAAAGCAATAGTAGGGCAATTTTTAATGTCATAAACATAAAATGCCAGACTATAATGATTTTATCAGTATTTAACCCTAAATTAGAAATGAAATCTGAGAATTGCTTTAAAAATTAGGAGTGGGTCTTAATGGCACAAAACTAAACAGAGGCAAATTTAGTGCTGAGCAATGGGGGTACCGCGCGCAAGCTATTTTTAGAAACACAACGTCACGATGACGTCACATCACGTGGTACGCAGTGGGGCAAACTCCGGAAAGCCGCCGTTGTTTTGCTGTAAAGAGACGTGCGTTAGCCTAGGTTTTACTCGGTAAATGACTGCTTTTTCCAAATCTAAGACCATGGTTTTTAAACATTGTTGCTATGGAACGTGCAACAGCGACTCGAGTTACGCTGATCGGCCGCATATGAAGGATGTTTTCTTCAAGACTGCCAAGGAGAAATGTGTACGCTTGGAACACCGGGGCGGTCGGCCTACACAACAGTTCAACCCGGAAAAAGTTACCAAATTCAAGTACATATGTAGCAAGCATTTTGTCGGAGGAAAGGGCACAACCGAAGAACATCCTGACCCAATTCCAGCGAGATCAAGTCAAGGTAAGAGTATTTGGTGGCCGACATGTTAATAAAGTAGCGCCTGCTACCATGATAGCATATAGGCTATCATGGTAGCAGGCGCTAACATGATAGCCTGCTACCAGGATAGCTTACTCAAAAACATTTCAAATGAGACAAACATTAAACATATACCCATTCCTGGACGGTGATTGCAAACAACAAAAAAAAAAAAAAAACGGCCGACGCTGCCATGATCGCCGCGCAGGAAAAAAAAAACAAAGCTTACCGTTCATCAACTCGGCCAGTTTTCCAGTCTTTTTAAGCCATCGAACCTCAAGCCATCGTTTGAGCTGAAGGTTGGTGTGTTCTTCGACAGTGCGACCAGTAATCCGTGTGCCTGGGACATCGTCTTGGGAAAGTTTAACGGCTGTAAAGTCGGTCATATCTGTTATCCGTGCGTTCTCTCCTGTATGCGTTCTCTCCTGTATGCCCTACCTAAGCGGCAAAAGGGGCGTTGCTCTTGAGACGGTGACGTCACGTGCGCGGTACCGCATTAAAAAAAAAGCCAATGGTTAGATATTCAAAAAAAATTAACTAGTAAAGTAAGGCTTTATCCAAAAATGTTATTAAATATAGATACTGCTTCTCCTCAATGCCAAATAGTTTGAGTAATGTGAATAACTATTTAATTAGAATGAGTTGCTAAAATAATCCTCCTGCTGCAGGCACATTTCTAACACAAAATAAATAATTTTGTCTATCGCAAACCAAGTCATTCCCCGACAAAGTCTTTTTAGAGAGTGATCTTATGTCTAATAAACCATTTTTTTATTTTCAGTTGGAGTTATTTTCTATAGTTTTTTCCCCAAAAGATTTTCATAATATGCCTCTTTTATGCTAGTTTTTAATTTATTTAATTTTGATTTTTGGAGACAGTGGTAGTATCCAAGACAATGTTTTATCACTGTACCTGCCCATTGCCTCAGTGAGGTAATGGGTGGGTAACAGTACAGAATCAACAGATAGTTTCCCAGGCTTGCCTCTAAGTGGACTTCCCTCTGCTGACATTCCTTTTCGGGGTACTGATTTCCTTTTCTACATAGAAAACTGAATACTGTACTAAAAGTACCAATACCTAAACTTTTTAATGACATCACAATATTTGAAACACACCTGTGATGTAACTGAAGCTGGGATGCTCCAGGTAGATTAATTAAATGACATAGTTCGCGGTAAGACTATGATAAATTTCTGTCTATGTGTAAGTCTTTTTTTTCCATTGTATGTATACAGTACATACCGTTATATAGTGTGTAAAGTCAGGGTTGTTGCATCACACAGCTATTTCTACTCTGTTTTCTTTATTTTCGAAGGGCTTTTGCCTGAGAACTCTGATCGGTGTGTTAGTATACTGTAGATTTTCTTTATATTCAGAATGCTTCATTTTTTTCCTACTATTCAGCCTTGATGAGGCTGAATAGTAGGAGTGTTGAGCTGGATTCCTGCTTTGATCTGAACCTTGATATACACATGGCCGTGCAGCAGTATATTTCCTTATGTAACTCTTCCTTTTTCAAGGATATCTTTTCTTTCTAACGTTATTTCTTTTCTGCACGTTTTGCCAATTTCCAATGGTATATTTTTGAAAGAGCTGAAACTAAATGGCGCTATTTGTGAAAAGTATCTGGCATTATGTTTCAAGATCTGTCAGCATCTCATGTCACGAGGCAAGCTGGTGACATATAATAATGGCTCCCATTGCCACTATAGAACATCCTTAGAGCACAAGCAAGTACTGATTGAAAAGAGGAAAGATAATAACAGTTAATAATAAGCGGGAAAACTGATTAACTCATGGCCAGGATCTCTCTTATTGCCTCTTTCATATTTCTTTCTGCTTCTGTACTCTCATTGAAAATTCCTGTCACTATGAAAATTACTGCCTTGTCCATTTGACACCACCATAATTAATTGCAGCAACATAAAGGTGTATATGGACCAAAGTATGATTGTTACATTTTGAAAAGAATTATAGTTTGAAATATTTCTGAGGTGGGAACAGCTTGGCAGTGTTCAGAGTGCAGGTGCTTTCATCACTGTCTATTCAGAGAGAAATGCGAACCCCTTTTCATGCCATCCCAGCCTAATTTCACCACTGTCTTGGCATTATGTATGGGCTCCAGCTTAGAATTACATCTTTTTTTCACTACTCATTCATTTCAGCACCAAATAAATGGTTTTGTCTGCCTTCATTGTGCGCAGATATTGGACTATGAAGTATTTGGGGATTTATAACAGAGGCGTGATTGATAATCACTTTATTCCATGCAGCAACACTGCTTGTAAGAGAACAATAGAGCTACAATGCCAAAAACACTCCAAAATCCTCTTTTACATGGGAGTGAGCACTACTTTCCAGGTCCCATGACAGCTAAATGTACCACCTAATAAGCTTGTTTTTCTTTTGTTAATCCCTATTCTGCATGAAAAAAAGGATGCACACTGTCAGACACATTTATTGGCACACGTTAAAGCATCTGTAAAAAAGCTTACAATAAATAAATATTTTTACTACAGTAGCATCTTGTGACATGAAACAATGTGTGTACTTGTGTTGGATTAGAGAAAAAACACCCAGTTTAAGAAGTTATTGTTTTTGAAAAAAGCAACTGTTACGGTATACTATTAGTGTGACCCTTAATAATCCATATGAAATATATGTAATTTATACTTTGCTTTTCTAAGTTTATTGGGGGTTCTTGGAAGTTTATTGTTAGTGATGCAGGACTTTTTGTTTCCCCTGGATTGTAAATATGAAGAGACACAGAGGCCTAGTTCTTGTGACCACTGGCCACTAGGTTTGATGTGGACCCATTTTTATATTGCCAGTACACACAGTGCCCAGGATGGTAAGGAGGATAAATAATCCAAAGTGCACTCTTAGAGTACTGCAACAAAGACTGTCTCTTGTTGTCACCAAGTCTACATAACAACTATTAGATCTCTATATGATAACCAATTTTAGGAGGTTTTGCAAGAAAAAAAAACGGTTAGAAAAGGAACTATGCGATATTTGCAGGAAATCTTACTGCAACCATTGCTATAGTGAGATGAGGCTAAGAAAAATAACACCTTTTTTTTAGCTTAAAACCCTGCTGCTATTTTGAATGCTTTAAGAAATATCAAGGCTTACCAGAGACCCAAACTAACCACCCCGAGCAGAATCTTCATCTGCCTGATGACCATAGCTGCTTCTTCTGCAGGTTTGCAAAGCAGCCATTCACACTTTGCACCAACTGGTACATATCACACTCTGGCTGAAAAGGCCCTCTTGCATCTTTTATAGGAGTGTGAAGTTCACTTAACAGAACTAAATAAACTCTTGTGCAAAATCAGAGTCTTGTTAACTGATCATTAGCTGACAAAGATTTGGTTTATGCAACCAGACACTGCAACATAGATATATCCAGAACACATAAAAACCAATTACGATAAGCATTTCCCTTTAATTTAACCATCAAGCATACAATTATGAACAAATGTAGTTACTTTTGTACGACAATCATGCGATAGTTCCCCGTCAATCACTGTTGTGTTCAGGCGCTCATGAGGTCAGCTGCATACCTTTATCCATCTTTTACATTTTTTTCTAAACACCCTTTAGGTTTAAAAGGGATAAACTGTATTCCACCCTCTAAATGTTGGGAAAAATTCTGCATTACACTTTTTCCACTGACGTAACCATTTTTTACCATTATTTTTCTTAAATCATCTGGCATGTGGCATACCAGGTTTACTGCATTACAAGCTTTCAATTTGTAACATTGTGCAGCATGATTGGTCAGCTACTGCAGGTCTCCAAGGAATTCATTGAAAAAAAGAACACGCACCTTGGTCATTTTGACAAGTCATCGATTGAGACATTGGTCAACACTACAATCCGTACAATTGACCAGAATACGCCAGATGCCTCATATTGACACCTTTATGATCTTTAAGTTCTAATCGTTATCCTGGATTAAATGACTACACACCTGTAGCCTTGATGTCCATGGTCACAAAATCCTTTCAGCAACTGGTGTTGAATTATCTGAAGGAGATCAGTCCCCTGGCTGGACCCCCAGCAGTTTGTTTACCAGGCAAAACAGGTTGTCAGATCCAGTCACTGCACTCATCCTGCACCACCTCAACCACCCAAAAAGGTACTTCAGGTTCCTGTTTGAGGACTTCAACTTGGTCTCTAACACTGTCAACCCAGGCGTCCTCCACCAGAAGCTCACCCAGTTCACAGGGCCAGCATCCACCTGCCATTGGATCACCAGCTTCCTTAACTGACCAACTAGGGAGCATCTTCTCCCGCATAAGAACCCAACACGTGGTGCGCCCCCTAATTGCATGTTCTCTTCCCACTTTATACAAATGAATACACCTCAGCGGACCTGTCTGTGAAACTCTTAAAGTTTGCAGACATTACCACTATCACTGGACTTATTCAGGATGGTGACGAATCTGCCAGCAAGATGATTTCTCACAGTATTTCTGCGTTCACAGACACACGTGAATCCATCTTGTACTGCTCCGGCTTCCACCATTTGTGTCCAAACCAGAAACGTTTGGGCCAATCACATTGCAGTATTGTGGTTTAAGGTGGGACATGCCGGTGCTATGAAAGATGTATGTCCCACATTTCCCACATATTTATGTTGGTACGGGCCCACAGCCATACTGACATAAACATGGCAGCGCAGGAGGACGCACCACTTAAGACGCTGCAGAAATGACATGTTAGCTATTGTCAGAAACCACAACTTCATCTTTGAAATAAAAAAGCCTAGAAGTGCCTTGACTAGCTTACCTTCTTGTGGGTCCCCATGACATCTGCTGCTTACTTTTTAATTTGATAACGTGATGGGCTAAAAGTAGTGCTGCTCAATTATCTTTTGTCATGACATGATACTTGTCATGATTTGTCCATACAATTCTTATAAGACTTGTGTTAGGTGTACTTATAATGCAAGTAGGCTACACTTCTGCATAACATGTGGTCCTTATTACCATTAAAAAATAAAAAAAAAAGAAGAATATAGATATTCTTACAACAAAGAATAACTTTATTCATTGTTTTTAGTATCAAAAAGAATCTATCTAAGAGGTCGCAAAGTGTTTGCAATTTGCAAAA